>NC_074717.1:1392287-1649787 GCF_947242115.1 Biomphalaria glabrata | reverse complement strand
ATATCTAATTTATACATCGACAAAAAAACAACCCCCTTTCTTCAAATACAAAAACAAAATTTAATAAAATACTCTGAAAAACACAAAGATAAAGGCACATTCCTCGTCCCATTTGCTATGACAAATTTGTACAAATACTCCTTCTTCCCTAGTGCTATTAGAGCATGGAATGGGTTGCCTGAGCTAGCCAGGAAAACCAGTGCCTTGGCAGAATTTAAGTCATTGGTTAATATGCATGACTAAATGCATGACGCGTAGGACGTAATCATCTTCTTTTTTGAAGTAACGTCTGTATTATATAAGATAAGAAGTTTGAGACAAACACCCATAAGAAAGCTAAAAAGGTTCTAGTAATAAAAATTCACCCTTTGTGTCAGGATTTTGTGATTTTACCATCAAATGAGATACAAGACACCGATAGCAAAGACAAACAGACACAAACACACTTTTGTTCCCCTGGCAATTTAATCATGTAATTGAAACTATCTGATATAAACTTTTCACTTGTAAATTATGACTGAGTCTGGTGTTAATGTATAGTTATATATTGTAGTAACTCCAGTGGCGGACTGAAAGGGTTAATGTGTGTGCGGCCTACTGATACACACGAATTAGACCAATCACACAGATCAACGGGTCAACGACTCTCGATAGACAAAGGACAGTACTGCTAGTTCACGTAAGTATGACCTGTGCTGTGGTCATGTGACAGATAGCCTTTACGGTCGAGAGACAATGTGTAAAGAAAGTACAGTTGAGTCCAGAAACGCAAGGCACAAGGACTGTGGTACCTTTGAGTCCTCGAGAATGTAGCTGTACGCGCTAGAGAGACTAGTAATGTTTTGTTAGGCAGTTCTGTTAAGTTCAAGAAAGCATTTGAATTTGATGTAGCCAATTGTGTTGAATTGGCTGTCGATGTATTTGTAATTAAACCGCCACTTTCTTACTTGAAGCTGTTGTTGTCAAGTTTTTGTATTAGATGTGCTGTTACGTTTAGCAGTGTTTGCAGAAGGCCTGATAGAGAAGATCGTATAGTTATAATGTTTTGTTTGGTGTAATGCACGAATTGTAAGACAAATTTCCTAAAGTATAGTAAAGATTATTATTATTATTATTATTATGTTAGAAACGAACGAGTAGTCATTCTCTGTCGCTGCCAGGGTCGAGTTTCATTAAAAAGAAACAAAATTCATCGTAGTCCCTTTAACAGATTCCACTGTAGAATTTTCTGTTGATGTGGCATCTTATAGAGCGATTATTCTACCATTAATAATTTTTTATTTTTTTTAAATTGAACATTTTTAACCCCACTCGGAAATACTCAAGACGTAATCTCTTCAAGATACAGATTTTCTAGCCCATTTTTTTTTAGACTTTAAAAAATTATAAGTCTATCTAAAGGTTTTCCCAATGTGACCAAAAGCTAGTAATTATTTTCCCAACGATATAAATCGACTGTCAAATTTCTTGGAAATTAGAGCAGCTTTCGAGAACTGTATCCTCGTTACATTTGATTGCAGGATCCATGATTCACTTGTTTCCATGAATGTGCAATCTGAATAGAAGAAGAAACAAAGTATAATTTTTGAGTTTGTGGAGGGTAAGGCGCTGGTATGACGCACCGCAGTAAATCCGGAGCTAAATTTATATATTACGAGCGTTTTCGAGAAGCTAAGTACGCTTGAACTTGGCTTGGCTACCTATGAAGGGGTCTAGAGGTTCGACACTCGACTCGAGCAGAGCTGTGTTTACTGAGCGCCAAAAGGCAGCATGGATACATCTCTCTCACCCCTAAATAGATCACACTCAACAGCAAGAAATGCTAAATTGTTCAATCTATCTTTGTGAATTGTTGACCTCAAGTAATTCTTAATTAGTTTGAGGCGCGAGAAGCTTCTTTCACCAGATGTCACAGTTAAAAATATTCTGAGTGCAGCAATGTAGTTTGGGAAAGCAGTGCATCTTTTTTTAGTAGAGCTAAAATTTCGACCAGGGTTTTGGCGGTATTCGGTAGATTTCATTTCAATTGCTAATTGTCTACCACATATATCTGCTGACTGGTCTGCTGATGACGTCAATGCTTGCTCGAGACGTTGTAATCTTTTCGTATGTCATCAAGCTTAAGCCTTTTAAAGCTGACAAGGACCCAAATAGATTGTGGTTTGATTTTAGATGTTCAAATCTCGGCTGCAAGCATTGCATTGCAGTGTCCACAATTCTGTTGAAGGAATTTATCATGTAGTCGTTTTTCAGCGTTTCCAGGTGTGAAGTTTTACACAGATTTATTATACTGCAAACAACTCCATATTTTTGCCAATTCCTTAGCTGTAACACGAATCTGAACTTTCAGTTTCCTTAGCCAAGTCATCAAGCAGTCGTACAAGACCGAGATAGATTTAGATTTATATTTTTATGCCAGTGACTATTAAAGTAAATAAAGTATTGGAACTTTCGGTTAAAATTCACTCTATTATTACATTTTTATTAAATAAAAGCTGACAATTGTGTTTTTTTTTTAAATCGCGTTTATGATTGACGTTTTACATATTGAATGACACCCAATATGACAATGTTGTGTATTTTTCAGGAGATTTTTTAGGAGTGTACAGGTGATTAAAAAAATTTCTGGAGATTTTGCAGTTTCAGAGTTCCAGGAGCTCCACGAAAATCAGGAGGCGGCGGAAACCCTGTAAGTTATAAAGATTTAATAATTTACACCCAGAATTAGCGTGGACCTATGAAAGTAGGGGGACCACTGCGGGCGTATAACTTATAGTGGCCCTGGGCAAAAGCCCCACCTACCATCCCTTAAATCCGGCCCTGCATTATTTATTCGAAGCCCCTTGGTAAATATATATAAGAGTAAATATTTTTTTTCTGAGCTTTGAAAAGCTTTCAAAAGTAGCAAAAGTTAATTATCTCCCTTGAAAGTCCTCATCTATATAGTTAGCGAACTTTAACCGAAAAAAAAAATAAAGTTTTTATTTTCGCACATTCTCAATCTTTCTTAAGTGTCAAACATCCGGTTCATCTGCGCATGTCTGTTTCTTACTGCTCTTGCGTGTTTGGAGTGTGCAGCGCTGCAAGAAGATTTGTTGATGAGTGGCGGCCCTTTGTTGAACTCGGGCGGAATAACCACAACGATTCTGAAGGGGGCACTGCTGATGTATGGGGAAGTAACTTCTCTTTTTTTTTCCCCCTTTCGTAACGACTGCTCGCTTGGCAGACGAGATAAGTGGGAAATGTGCAACTCAAATCAATAATCCAATAGTGAAGTTCATTTGTTATGGATTTATAGTTCGGTTGGATTACACTACAGGTATTAGAGTGCTTAGCATTATGTCTTTCAAAATTTATTTAATTAGTGACAAACCAATTTTATTCCTATTTTTTTGAGATCGTAAAACAAAAGTGGATATATAAAAGAAAAACACACTTATGCACATAATTTGTTATTGGAAATTAATGATTTTCTTTGATATTGAAAAAAGGAAAGCAATAGTACTTATTGTTATGGTGGTTTAAGTTAAATTTAGTCCCTCATCAGGAGGCTTGAGAACTGAGGTTGTTTTTTTCTATTACTGCAACATTAAAACATAACTTCTTCTCCCCACCCCCTCTTCTCCGTTCTCAACTGATCCAGACAAGTGATACAACCGTAACGCATCGAAAAAGCTAAATGCATGAAATTGCGTTAAACAAAAACAATTTGGTAAAATAAAAATATTTCTAATCGCACACATTTTTTATTATTGGTCTGGATCTATTACAAATTGAATGACATGACTGATCCAAACTAATTGATACAATGACACTTAATAATAGTTTTGATTTTTTTTTTTTTTGAGGTATTATTTTAGTGTTTTTCATGTTAAATGATAAATTACAATTTTTTCGTCATTTAAGAGGTCGGGCATTCTTACGTGAGAACCATTGGAGCATGTGTTATGTTGATAAGCTGTATGAATACAATTGACTCAGTGTGTCTGCAAAGCTTGTAGTCTACACATTTCGTTTGGACCAATGGTTCTCGAATAAATTTTTCATTCCGCTACGAATAATTTCTTCTTCATTATAACATAACTTCTTACGCCCCAAACAGTCCAACACGAATTTAGGAAATTTAGGCACCGGATATTTAGGCACCGCGTATTTACGGATATTTAGGCACCGGATATTTAGGCACCCGGAAATTTAGGCACCCGGATATTTTGGCACCCGGAAATTTAGGCACCCGGATAATTAGGCACCCGGAAATTTAGGCACCGGATAATTAGGCACTTTTTGACAAGGCGGAAAATTAGGCACCGGATAATTAGGCACTCTTTAATTAGCGACCTTAATTTTGAAAGTAGTTTTAAAATGTTAACGTATATGTTATCCTTAGGCTATGGGCTATTGGTGACGTTATAAAAAAAAAATAGCAACCATAACGATTCTAACTAAAGAAAAGCTGACAGAATGGGGAAAATGACAATCATGAGAATGTGTGGAAAAAAAAAGACTCCTGAGTCATTATATAATATAGACATCACAGCATTCAGGGGAGGGGAGGTAGAGATGATTCTCCGCTCATTGCTTCCGTCCATCACCAACCCCTAAGGTTGACTGGTGAGTTTTTTTAAATTGATGATTATGCAAATTGTGTAAATATTTAGTTACTAATGTAAATACTTAGGATTAAAAAGTATTATAAAATATTTTTATTATGTCGGGGAGTGTTGGTGATAAATATAATCGCAATCGCCCTCTGCTTGTGGAAAAAGGAGGGGTCGTACTCTTAAAATGGGATGGGCGGGGCGGGGGGGGGGGGGCTCACACACTCTCACTTAAATGAGAGGATTTCTCGCAGGTAGATGTAAACTTAGTCGTAAAAGTAACGTAGTGAATCTGAAGGCTACACACTGGACTAAAGGGTATGGAAACACAAAGGTGTTCAAATGGAAGTCTGGGGATTATATTTTAGAGGTCTTCCAAAAACTTTGGTAGACACATTTCTGTTAAAACCATCATAATAATAAGAACAGTAATAAAAATAATAATATATATAAGGGAAATGAAGATAGTTAAATTTGATTGGCAGTTTTGAAAGTTAGGGAAACGAGTGTTTTTTTTTTGTTTTTGTTTTTTTAATGTGTGTGTGTGTGTGTGTGTTTAATAATGAGTGTATGAAACCTTTTTTGTCGTTTTTTTTTTTCATTCTGAAGAAAAAAATAATTGTATAAGGTACTGAACACAAAAGGAATGGAGGAATCATACCTTCTCGAAAATTGTAGTAAATATATTTGGTTTATGATAGAGAAGGCGGGGTTAAATTGGAACATCAACAATCTTCTATAAGCAGAATAAGTATTAATAAGAGCAATATTCCAAAAAAAAAATGAAATTTACATTTTTAACTCATCTGTCTTCTCCATAAACTTTTTTTTTAATTTTCAAAACAGTATATTTTATCGTAATTTCTAGCCGTTTTGCGATTTCCATTGCTATTTATATAAATATTATATTGCATAAATCTACATATTAATTCAATAAAAGTTAATGACCACATTTGAAGGACGTAACACACCTATACACTCCCACAATAGATCTTCCAAAAGGGGTTACCCATTAACAATATAAAAGAAGGAGTGTTGATAATAGATATTAATGCTATTATAAAATATGTATACTACTTTAGTTTATCAACATATTTAATTCCTATAAGTAACGCGCGCAAATCCACCCTGCTCATTTCCATTCCCACTATAAGAAGACAATTTTCTCCAGACTTCTATTTTAGCAGTTATGTTCAATGCTGTACCCTGCACTGTACTCCAGTGTGTAGCCTTGAGACTCATTGCGTCATTTTCACGACCTAGTTCAACATCTACCCGCCACAAATCCTCTCCTTTAGTGGGAGTGCGTAGAGGGGGAAGGGCTAAGGTCAGGAAGCAATGAGAAGAGAATCAACTCTACCTCCCCTTCCCTGAATCCTGTGAGGTCTATATTTTATAATGACTATTAATCCGGAGTCATTTTTTCCACACATTCTCACGATTGTCAATTTTTTCCTCGTTTTGTCAGTTTTTCTTTTATATCATGAAAATTCAGTTAGAATCGTTATGGTTGCTATTTTTTTTTTATAACGTCACCAATAGCCCATAGCCTAAGGATAACATATACGTTAACATTTTAAAACTACTTTCAAAATTAAGGTCGCTAATTAAAGAGTGCCTAATTATCCGGTGCCTAATTTTCCGCCTTGTCAAAAAGTGCCTAATTATCCGGTGCCTAAATTTCCGGGTGCCTAATTATCCGGGTGCCTAAATTTCCGGGTGCCTAAATATCCGGGTGCCTAAATTTCCGGGTGCCTAAATTTCCGGTGCCTAAATATCCGGTGCCTAATTATCCGGTGCCTAAATTTCCAGATACCGTCCAACACACCAGGGCCAGCGTTAAGCGTAGGTAAACTAGCCAGCCGCTTAGGGTCGTTATTTCTCGCACCCCCCTCCCCCATTCTAAGATCAATGTCACGAGTCGAGTCTGTGACCTATTTCGACCAGTTTCTAGAAGCGAGGTCAAACCAGTGCTAGTGTCCAGCGTAAACAAGTTAATTTTAGGTATCCAATCAAAGAAAGAGGTTAAGGGGAAAAAAATAGCACACGTCAACTTCTAGAAGGTCAAAGTTACTAAAATAATTATCGGAGAAGTTTCCATGATTCTGGAATGTACGATTTAAAAAAGTATAAATTGCGGGAAAGTCAGTTAGACGGGGTCCTCGCATAGTAGTAGTTCTTGTAGAGCGATGGTCCTCGCTTAGTCCTCGATTAGTAAAGGTTATAAATTTTGTGATATTAGCGGGTCCATTAAGTAAAGTTTTATTAGTTGAAGTAATATTATTAGTTGAAGCTGAATGTTACACTAAGTGAAGTTTCAAGTATCTTTAAGTTTTATTTATGAAGTATCAAGTCAAGTTGTTATTGAATTGAGAAGTTAATTTGATGTGAAAGTTGAAGAAGTGTTATTAAAGAAATTTGAAAGAAAATACAGAGATGTTTCTTTCTTCATTTCATATGAGTTAATCAACTTATTAATATAATCCCCGGCAAATGTGTTCGTCACAATCACATTGAAACTTCGCACAATTATTCGTTGGCGTAGACAAGATATGAATCAATACAAAACATTAACCAACTAGTCCATTAATTATTGGTAATTAATTATTTTAAAGTTGATACCTTACAATCATTTATTGTACCTAACAAAACATGAGTCAACAAAAAAATTTTACCAATTAATCAATTAATTATTGGCAATTAATTATTTCGTTCGATATTGAATAAGGAAATAACGTATACATTATTGATAGATATAGTTGTAACGAAGGAGTTATTCCCCTTAGATAAGCTTTTATTTTACAGGATTTGTTTTATATTTTGCTTGTTTAATAATGTGTCTAGACAAGGCGGGGTCCATATCTGTCTGGTGTTCAGCTAAACGACCTTTTCATCTCAAATTTTAAAGCCGTTTTCAGTGTCCTGTATTTTTTTCTTCACGACGTCTTGTTTCATCTAAGCCAGCGGTTCTCAACCTTTTAAGTTCGGCGACCCCTTTTTACAATCCCCCACTCTGCCGCGACCCTCCCCTCCCCACACACACAGCAATAGAAGAGTAGACAATAACAATCCATATTATCGATGGTCTTAGGCGACCCCTGGCAAATGGTCAATCGACCCCCAAGGGGGTCGCCACCCACAGGTTGAGAACCCCTGATCTAAGCTCTCAATGGGTGACGACATGGCCGTATGAAATGTAACTTTGGCTATTGTCTTGATGACCATGGGATCAAACCCTGCTAGTCGTGACCCCAGTTGTCCTGCGGGACGTATACTAGAGAATGTCCTAAACATATCAAGTTAACCATGTACTAGAAAACTGTATTTCTTGATGCAGACAAAATTAGTCTGTGTCTGTGAACGACTAAGTCTGCCATGATTTTTTCTACTTAGCACGACACACAAATAATTGTATTGACAATATTTTTTTTTTGGATTTACCATTTGACCTTTCACAATCACATCTTAAAATGTGTTGATTTTTGTTATGAAGTGGATAATTCATTTCTCTTTTACTGTGTCGAACTCAACATTTTAGAATTTACTAGTCTGTATTTCTCGATTCCAAGTAAACTATCTGTTATGTTAAATCTACGTATTTTTACAAAAGCTTATATCAACCCACTCTGGTAAAATTCTTGAGCAAGTTATTTCTCCCACTTCTTATTCGTGGATCAACTTGAAATTTTGCATAATTATTCATCGTCCATGACAACACATAAATCAATAAAAAAAATTAACCAATTAGTTAATTAAATAGTGGTAAATAATTAAGTTTGCTTTACATCGAAAATGGGAAATAAATCTTTCAGTATAGAGAGATTCGGCTGTGAATGTGGAGTTCTTCCCCTTAGATAAGCTTTGGTTTATTTTAAGTGCTTTTTTATATATTTTTTTCCTGTTTAGTTTGTGTGCTTGTGTGTTGTGCATTCCTTGTTTAATACATAGTTGACACACTTGGAACAAAGAATGTAAACCGTGCTCTATGGGCGGGCAACATTCTGGTCAACCAGTGAATCGGACCTGCTAGCTGGCTGTGTGTCTCTGTCCTTTACTCATATATATTTATTTGAAAGCCGGACATAAGTTGAACAAGACAACACTTGAGCGATGTTTCAAACAACACAGATGAGTAGCCGGACATCTTGAGACACTTGACTCTTGCCACTAACACTGAAGAGAGCGCTGCTCATCTGGGGACACGTCACTTCTGTTTCTGGTTTGAAATGATCTTGGTACTGTGCTGTCTCGAACGTTAGTTTTAGATTTCAATTAAACGCTAGGCTAAGATGGCTGTTAAATTCTGAAGTATGGTAGCAGTTAAATTCTGAAATATAGTTGCAGTTAAATTCTGAAATATGGTAGCAGTTAAGTTATGAAATATGGTAGCAGTTAAATTCTGAAATATGGTAGCAGTTTAACTCTGAAATATGGTAGCAGTTCAATTCTGAAATATGGTAGCAGTTTAACTCTGAAATATGGTAGCAGTTGAATTCTGAAATATGGTAGCAGTTAATTCTGAAATATGGTAGCAGTTTAACTCTGAAATATGGTAGCAGTTTAATTCTGAAATAAGGTAGCAGTTTAACTCTGAAATATGGTAGCAGTTTAATTCTGAAATATCGTAGCAGTTAAGTTGTGAAATATGGTAGTATTTAAATTGTGAAAAAAGGTAGAAGTTAGATTCTTAAATATGGTAGCAATTATATTTTAAAATATTGTGGTAGCTATATCAGCGGAGTAGCTAGGGTACTTGATGCCCAGTGCGGCATCTCACACCCTTAAAAACGCAATAATACGCCCAGTATAACTTTTGGTTAAAACAAAACGTGCTTTTTTATTAAGTCTTTAGTAAAATCATTTATACCCTTCCCATAATTCTGTGGGATAGTTCTTCCCATAATTCTCTGTGCTAGTTTTTTCCATGATTCTCTGTGATAGTCCATCCCATAATTCTCTGTGATAGTCCTTCCCATAATTCTCTTTAATAGTCTGCGACAAAAAAAAAATAAGATGCCTCGTTAAAATGAGAAACAAAATTTTAATAACTTCTTCCCATGACTTGATCAGTCCTTTTAATTCCCAGTGGCACAACCGGCTACCTGCAACCTACCATTAGTCTGTTGGATGGTTGGGGCATCATGCGAGATTTTTTTCGACCGTCTTTCTCCATTCCTCTCTGTCTTTTGCCTTAGATAGAACCACTTTCAATGGCAGGCCCGTCCATTCTTTTATGTCTTGGAACAAAAACGTAAAGTCTCTTCGTCTTCGGACTCCAATCCACTGTCTATTAGTTTGGTCTTGTGTCTAAATATTAATGATTAATTATCTACATCAGAGCCTTCTTATCTTATCTTATAAATTTAAGACGTTCCTTCTAAGCACAAGATACTGAAGTCCTGCCATGTTTTCATCTAGTCATGTATGTTAGAGGAAGAGGCTCCTATCAATGGAATTGAGATGCTACAGAAGGATCCTATGTATCACACTTAAAGACGGCCTCACAAATCAAAAGATTAAAGACAGAGTCACTGCATATTTTGAACCCCATGATGACCAGCTAACTATCGTAAAAAGCTAAAATATATGGCCATATTACAAGGTCTTCGGGGATCGCAAAACCTCTCCTGGAAACAGTGCCAGGAAAAGAAGAAGAAGCAGACAGAAATCGATAGGAAAATAACATAAAAGAATGCCATTGAAAGAGGTTCTAACTTAGGCAAAAGACAGAGAGGAATGGAGAAAGACGGTCGACAAATCTTGCATGGTGCCTCAATGGTCCAACAGTATAAAGGATAGATAAAGGTAATGGTATAATGTTAGAGACTCGGTGCCTTTTCTGGCTGATGCAGGCATCCCTTTGCATGCACTAGAAAAGAAAGTGCATTGTACGAATTGGTTGCATCATATGAAGTGGAGTTATTTCTAGGTCTATAGTCCTCCTTTGACCGATTCTCGATCTGTCAAGTCTTAAACGATTTGACAATCGATTTCTAAAAGGCCCATCAGGGCTCATTGTATTTGGGACCCTTCTAGATAGACGTATTTTATTTGGTTTGAGCCATCCAAGGGCATTCGTTTTTTTTTATTAATTTAAAAAAAAAAATAGCCACTTGACATCATTTTCACTCAGTCTTATTCAGTCTGACCTTCTGACCTTATCCTGTATGTCCAGTCTCTTTTTTGTTTATTTTTATGTTTTTTTTTCTTTGTTTTTTTTTGTTTTTTTTTGTTAAGTGTGAACTGATTTGAAGGCAACCATCTTCAAACTAGAGACTGGTGTATTGGGTGGTTGTTAGTCTAGTTGAGTGTAGATCTAATGATGATGATTATGATTAATTCTGTTACACTGAGAGGTTAGCTGCGAGTTTGTAAATATCGAATCTTCTTCTACGATCATCCAGCCTTTTTAAATAAACTACAACGTAATCCAGAAATAAGGGCCACATCGTCCACATCGTCATGATTCGCTACAAGCCGTCTCTTCGTCTTTCGTCCGTTATTCGTCTCTAACCAATTTCCATTCTAACTTTTAAAATGTATTATCGAGTCACTAAGGAAATACCCAATTAAACCCAACCTCTACGCGTCTTACTATTGCGTCATTACAGGGGAAATCACCCAAACCCATAAATCATTTGGCAACGCTTTCATTATGGTAGACTAGGGGGAATAACCGTATTTATGTGGTCATGAAATCTCTTGTCTGTGTGAATGAGAATAGGAAACTAAAATAGTAACTGAAGGGAATTATTGGTATCTGAGGAGGGACATTGCCCGCCGACCTCCTCGTGGTGTCCTCTGGTAACTGGAGTAAGTTTACCCCCCTGCTCTCTGGGTGTTCCGAAAAGGGCTTACGTTGCGGGAGCTCCAACTTTCCTAGCAGGCTCTCACGCTCTCCTGGTGCAGAGTTCTGCTGGTGAGGTTTTCTTGCACTAATAATTTTTCCTTTATTTTTTAATATTCAAAAAGATATTGACCGCTTCTAGGCTAATTATATTATTGATGAAAGTATTTGATACTGACACATTATTTAGCTCCATAATTACAACGTTATAAAAATAAAATTCCGAAAAGGGCTAACGTTCCTAGCAGGCTCTCCTGGTGCTGAGTTCTGCTGGTGAGGTCTGGGGAAAATGCTAAGCTCTGATTGACATAACCCCCTGCTCGCTCGTCTGGTGTAGGGATTGTGCCTGTCGGGGTCTATAGCATATGCTGAACTGATCAGCCGCCGCCCTGAAGACTAGTGAAGGGTCAAGCCATTGAAATCTGCGGGCTCTAAACTGGTGGTTAAAAAAAGGGTCTCCTGACTCACTCCACTTTCCTGGATTAAACCCTGCCCACATGGTGCCCCCACTAAGGGGATGAAGAGGAAACCATGTCTCATATTCAAGCCCTCACTCAAATGGTGTTTGGTGATGATGATGATTGGTATCTTACTTCTGAATTTCATAATTATCAAATAAGCAAACTGCATTTTTAAAATATGAAGAAAAAAAAAAAAGACAACAGTTCATTTGGGTGCAATTTAAAAAATGGTGAAATTGAATATTTGGAGTAGATAAAATTATGAAGAACTTAATTACTAATCTAGTTGATCCTGGACTCTGCTCATGCACTTGTATTTATATATTAGATGCATTACTTCCCCTTTTTCTTAGTGCACTTAAAAGTTCTCTTAATGAATTTTTAAAGTATTTTTTTTTTAATTGTTTCTAAGAGAGCGTTCTTGTCTCCCAGAATTCAATGACGCCTTACACATGTCTGTCAATCCGTCTGTCTGTGAATACGCCTGTCTATGAATACGTCTGTTATTGTGATGGTTTCTGCTTACATTTATAATCATTTGAATGACTTCTGCAATGAATCATCGCCCTTGGCCTCTCCATCTCCACATCCGTGGTAGCAAAGTAGCTCCTGACAATGACATTGCAAGGTTTACATCTAGGCCAGCGGTTCTCAACCTTTTAAGCTCGGCGACCCCCTTTTTTTTTACAATCTCCCACTCTGCCGCGACCCCCCCCCCCCCCCACCCAGACACACACAGCAATAGAAGAATAGACAATAACAATCCTTATTTTTGATGGTCTTAGGCGACCCCTGGCAAATCGTCAATCGACCCCCAAGGGGGTCGCAACCCACAGGTTGAGAGCCCCTGATCTAGGCCAACTCGACAAGATTCACTGTAAAGCTATTGCATTGTTTTGAATGCTCTTCGCCCTAATGATAATGATCTAAAGTCAGTGAATGAGCAGCTACGAGTGTAACTAAACTCTGTGGTTATATTTTCACGAAGCTTATATTAACTCACGCTGACTGTCTGGTACAAATCTTGAACACATTATTTCTCCCACTTCCCATACTTAAATCAAGTTGAAAGTTCGAACAATCATTGATTGTAAAAGACTATAAATGAATCAATTGAGAATTAATCAGTTAGTTAATTGATTAGTGGTAATTAATTAATTTTGTCTGATAAAGAAAAAAAAAGAGAGATCAGTCTAGCAGTAGGCCTATTGTGAGATATGGCTGTAATTGTGCGGTCCTTTCTCTGATATAGGCTTTGTTTAAATTTTTAAAAATATTTTCCTTGTTCTTTATTTTATGTAGTACTGTCAGGAAGGGGAGATGTACATATGTCATGTGTTCTTATGTCTGCTCAGACTAGTTCTTGCTAGGTTCCTGCTTGGTTCTTGTTAGGTTAGTTCTTGCTAGGTTAGTTCTTGCCAAGTTAGTTCTTACCAGGTTAGTTCTTGCTAGGCTAGTTCTTGTCAGGTTCCTGCTAGGTTAGCTATAGCTAAGTTCCTACTAGATTAGTTCTTGCCATATTAGTCTCTTGTTGAGTTAGTTCTTGCTAGCTTAGTTTTTTGCTAAGCTAGTTCTTACCAGGTTAGTTCTTGCCAGGTTAGTTCTTGCTAGGTTTCTGCTAGGTTAGTTCCTGCTAGATTCTTGATAGGTTAGTTCTTGCTAGTTTAGTTCTTGATAGGTTAGTTCTTGCTAGTTTAGTTTTTGATAGGTTAGTTCTTGCTAGTTTAGGTCTTGATAGGTTAGTTCTTGCTAGTTTAGTTCTTGATAGGTTAGTTCTTGCTAGTTTAGTTCTTGATAGTTTAGTTCTTGATAGGTTAGTTCTTGCTAGATTAGTTCTTGATAGGTTAGTTCTTGCTAGATTAGTTCTTGATAGGTTAGTTCTTGCTAGTTTAGTTCTTGATAGGTTAGTTCTTGCTAGTTTAGTTCTTGATAGGTTAGTTCTTGATAGTTTAGTTCTTGATAGGTTAGTTCTTGCTAGTTTAGTTCTTGATAGGTTAGTTCTTGCTAGTTTAGTTCTTGATAGTTTAGTTCTTGATAGGTTAGTTCTTGATATTTTAGTTCTTGCTAGATTAGTTCTTGCTAGTTTAGTTCTTGATAGGTTAGTTCTTGCTAGATTAGTTCTTGATAGATTAATTCCATTATCGGTGACATAACTGCTCGACTCTTTGGCACCAACGAAAACACACAATTTTTTTTGTCAGATGGAGTCCTAGAGGTCGAAAAGACCGAAGTCTTTCAGTTCAGTGTTTTGCCCCACCAGATTTCCACTTGTTTGGTCAATTCAAAAGCATTTATGCTTCGTTGGTTTGAATAGGAAGAAGCAGTCAAAGAAGTGGTGAAAAGTGGTGAAAATAGCGGTGAAAATAAGGTTGAAAGAAGAGGTGAAAGAAGCAGTGAAGTAGGTTGTGTAGGAGGTGGCAGTGAAAGAGCGGTGAAAAAAAGAGATGAAAGAATTGATAAAATAAAGACTGAACCAGGTGGTGAAAGAAGTGGCGAAAGAAACAGTGAAAAGAAGTAGTTAATGCAGTGGTGAAAGAAGTAGTTAAAGAAGTGGTGAAAGAAGTGGTGAAAGAACTGGTGAAAGAAGTGGTGAAAGAAGTGGTGAAAGAAGTGGCGAAAGAAACAGTAAAAAGAAGTAGTTAATGCAGTGGTGAAAGAAGTGGTGAAAGAAGTGGCGAAAGAAACAGTAAAAAGAAGTAGTTAATGCAGTGGTGAAAGAAGTGGTGAAAGAAGTGGTGAAAGAAGTGGTGAAAGAAGTGGTGAAAGAAGTGGCGAAAGAAACAGTAAAAAGAAGTAGTTAATGCAGTGGTGAAAGAAGTAGTTAAAGAAGTGGTGAAAGAAGTGGCGAATAAAGTGATGAAAGAAGCAGCGAAAAAAAGTGATAAAGTAAGTGGCGAAATAAGTAGTGAAAGACATTGTGAATGAATTGATGAATGACGCACTGAATGAAATTGTGAAGAATTGGTGAAAGAAGCATTGAAAGAAGTGGTGAAAGAAGTAGTGAAATAAGTGGTGGTCAAAGTGGCACGGTCTGAAAGGGTAACTTTACTTTTTCAGTAAGTAGTGAATGGAGTGATGAAAGAATCAATGAAAGAAATGGTGAAAAAATTGGTTCAAGAAGCAAAGAAAGCTGCCTAGAGATTGTAATTCATTTGTTTCTGTTGTATTTGTAGATCTGTCGGAGACGTGTACCTCTAAAGTGACCAGTGGTTAAAGAAGTCTATCTTTAAAGTGACCAGTCTAAAGCGACCAGTGGTTAAGGAAGTCTATTTCTAAAGTGACCAGTGGTTGAAGAAGCCTATCTCTGAAGTGACCGGTGGCTGAAGGAGCCTATCTCTAAAGTGACCGGTGGCTGAAGGAGCCTATCTCCAAAGTGACCAGAAGCTGAAGAAGTCACCACTAAAGTGACCAGAGATGAACGACACCAGCATTACTTTGCCCCCTATGACTAATGACACTGACCTTCCCATGGCTAGTGAGAGAACTGACTCAGCGAAGGCCATGGCCTTTGTGGCCAATGGCACTGGTGTCGTCATGGCCTCTAAGGCCAATGTGACCTATCAGGAAGGGGAGCTATTCACGTGGCATGGGACTGAGCTTATCGTCCTGCCGATGATGATGGTCCTGGGGATCGCCGGAAATCTCCTTGTCTTCTACATCTACCACTTCCGGTGGCGCAGTAATACAGTGACCTTGTTCAAAAGGGTAAGCGACGTAAATTCTTTTATTTTCTGGTTACAGTGGCTCAGAATAAATCTTATTATAATTCAATTTAGTTAATTTTTTTTTACAAAGTTTATATCAACTACGTCTGTCTGTGTGTCTGTCTGTCTGGCAAAAAAGTTAATACACGTAATTTCTCCCACACCCAATCTCAGATCAAGCTGAAATTGTACACAATTTTTTTCTTTTAGCTGACAATCCAAGAATAAAAAAAGATAAATAATAATAAACAATTAGTTAATTAACTATTAGTAATAAATGACTTTGTTCGGTGTTTTTTTTTATATAGGTTTTTATTTGTAAGTTCTCATAATTCACAAGTATTAAATCATAAACAATTGAAAAGTGATTAACCTAAAAATATAATAATAGTAATAGAAATTTTATTTAATATCAAAGACATACTACCTAACCATTGAAACCACCAGAGACAGAAAATTGATACAAGGATCCTCTACCCCAGAACAATCAACACAATATCAGATATCCCTGACCCCCAACACCCCATTTCTGAAATACTGCCTAAGTATTGTACAAGCATATGAAAATCAAACTAGATAATTCTGTACCCTAAAATCAATAATTCTCCTAAATGTCTATTCTAAGTGATTAGGATCAAACACTTTATTATTATGTAGAGCTTTGAGCCAGCTAGCCCAAACAAGATTTCTGTATTTGGAAACAATAATCAAGTTCAATCTCTATGCCATTTTATTTTTTAGTTTTGTCAGCTTGTTTAAAACAATAGACAAGTTAACATTTACATATTTGCCACAGTTAGCTTCTAATAAGTCCCTTACAGTACTTTTAACTTTTTTTTTTTTTTTTTAAAGGAAACCTCAGAATTTGCGCTATTCAATTTTAGCTTTATCATCATAAGAATCTTTGGGCTTTAGGCCTCTTTTCTTTGCCTCTTTTTTGGGGCTTTATGTGCCTCTTTTATGGGCCATCTTGCCTCTTTTGTGGGCTTTTTTTTGTTTTTTTAATTTTTTTTTTATTTTTATAGGTTTTTATTAGTAAGTTCTAATAATTCACAAGTATTAAATCATAAACTATTGAAAAGGGATTAACCTTAAAAATATAATAATAATAATAGAAATATTATTTAATATCAAAGACATACTACCTAACCATTAATAATAATAATAATAATAATAATAATAATGGCCGCCGGAAGCTATGGCGTGTTTTCCTTCTCTCTGACTCAGTGCACTTTTTAGCGAGATCAAGGAGGTATTTGTACCCTAGACTTTACAAATACTGAAGTACTGCTACATGGTTGTAGGTCTGCATATATTTATGATGTTTTTATGCATTGGGTTTGAAAACTTTCTTGGTTTTAAGATCACTTCTTATCCTAGGCTAGGGACGCCATTTTCGCTGCGTCACTTCCATGTTTACTAGACCTAGATCTAAAAAGCTTCTGTACTGAGACAGTAGATCAAAATAAACTAGTCAACGCACGTTCATTTTTTTTTATCTTCATTTTTGAATTTTGAGGAAATAGAACGGACCCATTGCTTCTTCCAGGATAGCGATGAATATGAAATAAATTAGGCGGTAACTATTATTCACCAATGAGTCGAGTGTTTACTGAGGGCAATTCACAACCTCATGACCAAACACAAGAGGTCGGTCTACTCCCTGACTCGCACCCCACACAATTGAGAGGTGCTGTTGGTGGTAGAACAAGAGGAGCCAAAAGGATCAAATGGACGAGAGAAATGAATATAGACATCATCAAATCGTTCTTCCGTGTAAACATTTGTGATGATAAACCTCTCCCAGGTTATAGGCAAAAACTCTCCCTGGAATTTAACAAATTATACCCTAATCTAAACCTTACAGAGCAGAATGTTGTAGACAGAAGATCTGTAATAATTAAAAAATGTTATTTGACCCCTGCAGAAATTGACGTGATAAGAAGGGAAGTAGGTCATGAGCTTCATATACAAGAGCTCATCTCAGACATAAACGACACGCCCACACAGCCGACCAACGAAGACATTAGTAGAACACCCAACCAACAAGAGAATGACCCAACATCGGCAATAAGTAATGAGCTACACTCAAAATTTTCTAATCTTATAGACCGTTATAAAAACACTAATCTTAACTTTCGGCCTCGTATCCCCAAGCTAAACGTCAAGAAAGAGACAAACACATATATTAATGAAATAAATAAAGTCTTAGCCAACCATTTTGAAACACCAAGAAACTTGTTTGAGACACACCTCGCTATATACTGCGCCGCTGTGGCTGTCACGGAGCTCTCTGGACAAAAGACCTTCGAGCTAGGCCCAATTAATCAAAGACCAAAACAACATGTGCCAGCATGGAAAAGGCGCCTTGAAGACAATATTAATCAACTGAGAAGCCAAATGGATACAATTGGACAATATCTGGGAAACAACGATTCCGCGAAAATACTTAACAAAATAAAGACAATACTAAAAACAACTGGAATCAAATTGACGGACTGTGATAGCCACGCACGACTCTTATGTTTGAAAGATACTCTGAGACAGAAAGCTAAACTAAAGGGAGCTAGGTTAAAGCGCTACAACGAAACCACCAAAAGAAAGGAGCATAACGCTTTATTTCAGCACACGAGAAAACAGTTCTTCCGTAAACTAGCTGATAATGGTGCTGACAAAATTCAAACCATTGATAGCACTAAACACGGCTCCTTTACCGACTACTGGGCGGCGCTCTGGTCCGACCCGCTACATTACAATGTGCAGGCTGACTGGATTGAGGAAATCCAAACTAAAAACAACCTAATACCAGAAATGCCTGATGAGGATTTCACAGCTGAGGAAGTCTCCGCAGCTATTTCAAAAACCCACAACTGGACTGCTCCTGGACCGGACAATATACACAACTTTTGGCTGAAAAAACTTACAGCCGTACATGCACCACTAACATCAAGTTTTAACGAGCTAATATCAGAACCGTCTTCAATGCTGTTGGAACTCACTGAAGGGAGAACATCTCTCCTCCCCAAAAAAGGGGATCCGAACCAACCATCAAACTATCGCCCTATCACTTGTCTGTCAGTGGTGTATAAACTATTAACTTCACTTTTAAAAAGTAAAATGTATAAATTTTGTTCTGCCCATAAGCTACTAGCAGATGAACAACAAGGTTGCATTGAAGAGTCGATGGGCTGTAAAGTACAGCTAACTATAGATGGTATTATATTGCATCAAGCTAATAGAAGAAAGAGAAATTTACACATGTGTTACATCGACTACAAAAAAGCTTTCGATTCAGTTCCGCATGATTGGCTATTAAAAACCCTGGACATCCATAGAATCAACCCAAGAATAAAACAACTATTAAAAGTCTGTATGAATAATTGGAAGATAAACCTGCACCTAAATCGTGATAAACTAGGTTCTGTGCACATCAGAAGAGGTATATACCAGGGTGACTCACTATCTCCACTCTGGTTCTGCCTAGCGATTAATCCTCTATCTACATTACTCCAAGACTCTACAAACGGTTTTAGGGTTGACACTAAATGTACAAAATGTGTGTCCCACTTATTATACATGGATGATCTAAAGCTATATGCAGAAACCGAGCAAAAATTACACACCTTAATCAAAACGGTAAAATGCTTTAGTGACGATATCTGTATGTCTTTTGGCCTGGATAAGTGTGGCATTATAAGCATTAAAAAGGGCAAGGCAACGAACACCAACATTGCATTTGAAGGCATCGAGGAATTGAACTCTGCCTCTCTTTATAAATATCTTGGAATAAACCAGAATGCCAAGATAAACCATAAGAAATTAAAAGAGGACTTTCTTGGCAAATATAGGCAAAGAGTTAATAAAATCCTCAACACCAAATTGTCTGGCAGTAATCTCATCACTGCAATTAACAGCTGGGCCGTCCCTGTGCTCCTTTACACGTTCGGTGTGATCAAATGGACTGACACCGACCTACATGACATTGACAGACTCACTAGAAAATTACTAACCAAGTTTCGATGCCTACACCCCAAATCCCCCACCATAAGGTTATACCTGCCCAGGAAGGATGGGGGTCGTGGATTGCAGAATATCTTCAAATTGTGCAAGATGCAAGTTTTAAAAATACGATCAAAACTGCTCGCCTCCAGCAACAAATTAGTTTCCTTCCTACGGAAATACGACTCCGATGCAACCCCTCTGAACCTACACAATGCTGATGTCAATATCGGTTTGGACGACGTAGGGCATGAGATTCGCCAATGGGAAGAAAAAACACTCCACGGAAAATTTCCGGCTTCATTACATGGGGACAACATCGACAAGGCTGCTTCCTTAACATGGCTCAAAGCAGGTCATCTCTACCCTGAAACAGAAGGCTTTGTTACAGCAATACAGGACAGAGTAATCAGGACAAAAAATTACGAGAAGCATATCCTGAAACTCAATGTTGTCGACAAATGCCGAAAATGTGGAAATGTGGGCGAGTCGATTGAACACATTATGGCAGGATGTCCAGCCCTATCAGAATCAGCCTACCTAGGTCGCCATAACCAAGTTGCAAAGTTAATACACCAACACCTGGCTTTGACGTACAAATTGATCGATAAGGACACTCCCCCTTATTATAAATACTCTCCGCAAGAGGTTCTCGAGTCTACTGAATATCTGCTGTACTGGGATAGGCCTATTCTGACCGACAAAACGGTAGATTTCAATCGCCCGGATCTGCTGTTCATCGATAAAAAAGAAAAAACCGCTATCATTATCGATATCGCCGTACCACTGTCTCATAATTTACGAAAAACTGAGATAGAAAAACAAAGAAAATATGGGAACCTAGGCTTGGAGATTAAGCGTCTATGGAAATTGTCCAAAATAACAATATACCCCATTGTTATATCAACCGAGGGGATAATAACAACTGACCTCACAGACACCTTCAAGGCCCTTAACATTCCTAGGAACATCTTCGTTGCCTGTCAGAGGGCGGTACTGCTGCAGACCTGCCACATCACCAGAAAATTCCTCAGTGGAAACTGTTAAAGGGACTACGATGAATTTTGTTTCTCTTTAGCGAAACTCGACCCTGGCAGCGCCAGAGAATGACTACTCGTTCATTTCTAACATAATAATATTTATTATTCGTAAGGAAATTTGTCATACAATTTGTGCATTACACCAAACAAAAAACATAACTATAAGAAACCAAAGTGTACATTCACACCAGACCACTAGAGACAGAAATCAACACAATATCAAATATCCCTGACCCCCAACACCCCATTTCTAGAATACTAATTGTAAAATTATATGAAAATCAAACTAGATAATTTTCTACCCTAAAATCCATTATTTTCCTAAATGTCAATTCTAAGTGATTAGGATATAATGTAGAGCTTTGAGCCAGCTAGCCCAAACAAGATTCCTGTATTCGGAAACAATAATTAAGTTTCTTATGCGCCATTTTTTTTTAGTATCGGTAGCTTGTTTAAAACAATAGATAAGTTAACATTTACATAGTTGCCACAGTTAGCTCTTAATAAGTCCCTTACAGTACTTTTAACTTTAAGGAATAATGGACATTCCAAATTCATGTTTCTCATTATCAGCATTTTTAAGATGGCATAATTTAAATTTATGCACAATTCACCAATAGGATTTTGCAATTTATTAGTTTATAAAAATGTTGTCAAGATTATATTTTAGGTGTAAAACTAGTTGAATAAGAAACATATTTGAAAAAACACTTACAACGAAAAAAAAAAAGACACTAACCCCTTAATAGATTGATTATTCTGCTCTTAATAACTATTGAATGTTAGATTTTAAAAAAAGGGGATATTTTCACCCTTAACCATTTAGTCCCCCTCCTTTAATGAAATCGTGGTTAAACGAATGTACACATCTATATGTTGTTGGTATTCTACTAATGGATCTTTTGATGTAGACTTAGAAATATTCCTGAAGATTAATTTAGAAAACTCTTGAAAGAATAATGCATACATGCGGAACTATCCGAAAACGCATAGTCTGCTCAAGATAAAAATTGTCTAGGTCTCTAGCCAGATTTTATTTTTTTTTTATTCTTTTTTATACTTTAAAAAGATATAACGGTCAATTTAGAGTTTTCCCACTGATGTATATCAACTGTCAAATTTCTAAATAGAGCCGTTTTGGAGAATCGCGTCTAGACACCTACGTTCCAATGTAAAAAATGTCGCAACAATGCTTGCATTTTGTTTTATTAAAAATAATTTTCACTCTCATTGACACTGTAGACTTGTGTGCCTTTTTTTTCTTAAGCATAAATTTTGAGTGTTTAACTTAAATATCCAAACTGGTGTTTAACATAAAGTTTAGTATTTAGTTCGGCTTTTTAGTTTAGCACCTAGTATGGTGTTCTCGAAGCATCCTTCCAGTTCAATCTGATCGTCTGCAAGTCTTTCCTTTACTTTTATCTCCCCCTGTCAATTTGAAGTTTTGTTTATATATATATATATATATAGTGCAGTGATATAATTTCTTGTAGTCAGAGGATAGCCTTATCTTGTGACTGAGATCACTTCCTTGCAGTAGGACTATAGTATTATTAGTATGATCCCATTCATGTTAGGGCCCAGCTAACGACACTTAGAATTCAAGCACTTCACGTGAATCAAGAATTTACAGTGTCTTTATTTATTTTACACAGTTCGGATGTTCCTTCAAATTTAATGATTTACTTGCTAGACCAAACCTTCCGCAGGCGGGCGGGGTTTCCAACCCCGGACCATCGATACCATCGAACGACAGTCCGGAGCGCATACCACACGACCAGACAGCCATCCTAATATTGGCATATTTTCAGGCAATCGGGTGTACATGGTCGAGCGGTATGCGCTTCGAACTGTCGTTACGACGGTGCCGAGTTCAAACCCTGCCCGCAGCTATCCCCTGACATCTTGATGAAGGCATAGTATAGGACCTGACTAATTACAAATCTGAAGGAAATGTATGACTTACAAATTAAATATATTTTTAAGTTTTTACATTTAATAAATATTATCATTATTGTCATTATTATACCAGTGGCGTGTCATCCATGGTGCGAAGGGGTGTAATGAACCCGGGCGAATGACGAATAGGGGCCCACAGAGGTACTTAAAAAAAATTGAAAACAAAAGTTCATGATTGTAATAATTTAAATGTATCAATCCTTATAGAATTTACTTAGTCTTAATATGTTTCTAACATAGATATAACACAAAAAGGATACGCGACGATTGCCATTGGGATTTAAGCCTTAGACCTATTTCTGCGTGGAACGGCGCGGGAGGACCTAAGTCTAAGTATGCGTCAAAAAAGTGCTTTGAATGTCATGACTCCATTACTTCTAGAAAGTAGTACCGACAAAAGAATGTTGTTTTTTAAGGTACTGGTGCATACTTGATGGCCATGCAGAGGGAGGGGGGCGGGCAATAAGCATATCTTGAACCCGGGCCCAGAGATGCCTTGCTACGCCGCTGTATTATACTATTATACCTTTAAATAAGAACAATCTGGTATAAACTTTGTCACATGTAAATTATGAGTGAGTCTGGTGTGAATGTTTTTTTTTTGGTGTAATGCACGAATTGTAAGACAAATTTCCTTACGGATAATAAAGATTATTATTATTATTATTATTATTACTATGATTAGTATTTATATTATAAGTAGTAGTAGTTGTAGCTAATGTAGAATTAAACTTTGAACAATTTTGAAACTTAGTTTGCTAGTTAAATAACCATTGCGAGTTAGATAAAGGGGAACAACCGAAAGAAAACAATACATTCGTACAAACTCATTTATCGTTCTTACCCTTGTAATCATCAGGAAATTATATACAATGAAAAGTGTAATAACCTCTCTAGATTCAAAATAACAGTATTGTGATACATAACCACCATACATTCACTATTGACATAATGCGTGCATCCTGTTGGTAAGCTTGAGTATTGTAATTTGGGTCGCATTACTCACTAGGCTGTATAGTTCTGCATTGTGCGCTCTGCAGCGGGATGTCTGTTGTGGATCTCATTGTCGTATTTTTGTTTCATTTTGAGTCCTAAATTCCTGTACTTGATGTTGGTGGGAGGTTCTTTACATAGTCTAATAAGTTCCCGTTTAGTATTTGCCGCGAAGCTAAGCAGAGAGACACAGTATATTAAAGACACACAACATCAGAGAAAAAAAATAAAAATACAACACAGAGACACAATGCACCAGAGAGACACAATGTACCAGAGAGACACAACGCAACAGAGACACACTACAACACAGAAACACAATGCACCAGAGAGACACAATGTACCAGAGAGACACAACGCAACAGAGACACACTACAACAGAGATACACAATGTACCAGAGAGACACAACGCAACAGAGAGACACACTACAACAGAGACACACTACAACAGAGACACACTACAACAGAGAGACACACTACAACAGAGACACACTACAACAGAGACACACTACAACAGAGAGACACAATGTACCAGAGAGACACAACGCAACAGAGACACACTACAACAGAGAGACACACTACAACAGAGAGACACAATGTACCAGAGAGACACAACGCAACATAGACACACTACAGCAGAAAGACACAATGCACCAGAGAGACACAATGCAACAGATTTAAAATGCAACAGACACACTACAACAGAGAGACACAATGCACCAGAGAGACACAATGTACCAGAGAGACACAACGCAACAGAGACACACTACAGCAGAAAGACACAATGCACCAGAGAGACACAATGTACCAGAGAGACACAACGCAACATAGACACACTACAGCAGAAAGACACAATGCACCAGAGAGACACAACGCAACAGACACACTACAACAGAGAGACACACTACAACAGAGAGACACAATGTACCAGAGAGACACAACGCAACAGAGACACACTAAAGCAGAAAGTCAAAATTCACCAAAGCGACACAATGTACCAGAGAGACACAACGCAACAGACACACTATAACAGAGAGACACAATACAACAGAGAGACACAATGTACCAGAGAGACACAACGCAACATAGACACACTACAGCAGAAAGACACAATGCACCTGAGAGACACAATGCACCAGAGAGACACCACGCAACAGAGACACACTACAACAGAGAGACACAATGCACCAGAGCGACACAATGTACCAAAGAGACACAACGCAACAGAGACACACTACAACAGAGAGACACAATACAACAGAGAGACACAATGTACCATAGAGACACAACGCAACAGAGACACACTACAACAGAGAGACACAATGCACCAGAGCGACACAATGTACCAAAGAGACACAACGCAACAGAGACACACTACAACAGAGAGACACAATACAACAGAGAGACACAATGTACCATAGAGACACAACGCAACAGAAACACACTACAACAGAGAGACACAGTGCAACATAGAGACACAATGCACCAGAGATAAACAATGCAACAGAGAGACAATACACCAGAGAGTCACATATCACTAGAAAGACACAATGTCATTCCCCCAAAGCCACCAAAAAGATGACACACTGAATCCTAGGCAACAAGGACTTCCTGTGTTAATCCTGCCAATAAGTGGGCACAAATTAGACAATAGAACACACTTAACATGCGCACGACACTAGAGATTGTTTTCTTTTCTGTAGGCAATGTCTGCTATGCAAGATACCATATGTATTAGAGATAAGTACATTGATACTACTCAACAAACGAATAGTGCTTCACTAGATTGACCCAGGGACACGCGTAAGACGCAATCGTCTTATTTTTGAAGTAACGTCTATATTTTATAAGATAAGATAAAATAAGACAAGACGAGAGGTGAAGAGTAAAAGACAACCATACAATTGCGATTTGACTTTTAACGTCATTTCTTGATTCCTCGTGATACTCTTAAAATTTTCCGTCGCATGAAATTTGATATTTAACCAATAATTTAATTCCACTAACACTTTTCCTTTCAACCAATCATTGCTGCTGTTACATGTTTACATTGCTGTTATTTTTTCTATGTCTCAAAATTCCGTATCCAGTCGCATAAATCATTTTGCAAAGTAGTTAATCTTGATTGTAATCTAAATATCAAGGTTGCTTCCCTTAGATCGTTCATACTTAAATAAAAACTATCCTATCACAGGGCTGTCCTTAGATCAGGGGTGGGCAAATTACGGTCCGCGTGCCACATGCGGCTTGCCAAAGTGTTTTATGCGGCCCGCCGACGCCTTAAGAAATTAGGTGTTCTCACACATTACACATATAAAAATGCAAATATATTTAAATAAATTATTGTAAATATCTATAGATCTAGAAATTATTGAAACTTTTGATTCTTATCACTTATCATGAAGAAGCTAAAGAAACATTGTCTTAAAACGTCATTCTAAAAAGTGTAAAGTAAACGAAGATTATTCTTAATGGCAATATTTCGAAACATTCAGTCAAAGACAAACAGTATTCAATTCTATCAAACACTGTGTAGAAAGTGTTAAGTCGGCTTGTACAAGTTGGCAAGTGTATCAACTAATGGAGCTCGTACTTTGACTAAGAACAACAGGCTTTTTAAATAAAATAAAGCATTGAGTATCAAATATATTGTTGGAATTGATTTCTCAATGATCTTATTATTGGCACAGGGCCAGCCTTAGGCATAGACAAACTGCTTAGAGTCACCAATTGGTGAGGGCCTCTCATGTTCTGGAGGTAGTATTCTAGAGAAGAAATAGCGAAACTTGTCATCAATGTTATTGTTGAAGTACAATAGGTTTTTAATAAATTGAATAATTTTACTGTTGTCGCTGTTTTTTTTTAAATTTTATTTGATGCCAACTAATTCACTTTGCCAATGGTCTCCAATTATCTGCTGGCCATGACTGGCAGTTCCGAGAAGTACTTGAAGATTTGGAACAAAACATGCCGATGTTCGGTTACACAGTAGTATCCGCTGGCCTAGAAGAATATGGAATCTCAAGGAGGAAATAGTTAGGTTCATTGAAGGACTGTGACTTTGTTACTAATATTTCTAATGAAGAGTTGAAGAAAGACTTCATGGTTTTTTTTTTTTTTTTTTTTTTTTCTTACATTGGAGACATTGCAATGTTTTGTTTGCAAATGAAATGTATCTGCATTTTAAATCTTTTCAAACAAAGTTATTACACTTCTTGAGCCAGCGAGTGAAATCGGGTCTTATCATTTTCCTTAGCTGAAAGGTGAAATTATTTCTAGTGAAATTGATGAAATTACAAGACTTATTTGGATTCTTTCATTGTGGAATTTGAAAGCAAATTTTAAGACGTCAAGAACTTGGAACTAGTTTTCAATACCATCAGCTTACCATTTAATGCAGAAGCTGATTCAGCTCCAGATGACATACCTCCAAGCAAATTATGACCTGAAAGAGTCATTCCAGTGACTTCTTCCACAGAAGTTTCATGACTGCCAGAAGCTATACTTAAGAAAACTTTGCTGCAAAGCTTTCACATTATTCGGAGCCTGATTCATCTGTGAACACGCTTTATTTCGTTTGTTTGAAAATTATGAAGTAATAGAACAGGTCGATGCTCACTGACTGTAATTTGACAGCAGTCGCAAGAACTAAACAACTAGTAAGCTAGTAGTTCTACAGTTACAGAACATTATGCACGGATGTAAACAGTTAAATGCTTCACATTAAGTACAATTAAACATTTATCTTATATAATACAGACGTTACTTCAAAAAAGTCATGCATATTAACCAATGACTTAAATTCTGCCAAGTCACTGGTTTTCCTGGTGAAATGTTGTGATGTAAAAAGACAATACCAAAATTTAAAAAATTATTCGTAAAATTAGTTCAGGAAATTGCTAACTGTTGTTGCAATTCCTCAATTGCGAGTAAAAACAAAATTATGCGGCCCGCCAGTCCCCAATTTTTTTTTTATGCGGCCGTCGGTAGAAAAAGGTTGCCCACCCCTGCCTTAGATGATTCGAGGCCCTAGACGAGATTCACATTAAAAAAAAGGTTCTTTACAAAACAGGAATATCAATTAGATTATCATTCAATAACATCAGTTAGGCCAGGTTCGCATTTAATTATATCTTCATAACTATCAGCTCATTGAATACATATGAATATTAACAATGTAATAATAATAACATTAATAAATTTCCGTATTCTGTGGTATCAAGCCGTTAGTCAGCTAACTAAAGTCAACAGCATCGGCAACACTTTCGACAGCAGCATGTCTCTTCTCTTTGTATCAATGTAGATGGGGTTGTAGTTTTTGATTGTTCGTAGTTCATAGTTTCTGATATTCTTTCTGAAAATATTGAAATCTGCCTTTTTACTTGCCTGAGTGGACCACTTGGCTACCTGGTCGTGCGGTTTGCGCGCTGGACTGTCGTTTGAATTTATCGATGGCCCAGGGTTCAAACCCAGCTCGCTCCTATCCCCCGTCGTCCTGCGGGAGGTTTGGACTAGGAAGTAAACTATCTTCAACTCAGAAGGAACTTATCTTATCTTATATAATACAGACGTTACTACAAAAAAAAAGAAGATGATTACGTCCTACGCGTCATGCATTCAGTCATGCATATTAACCAATGACTTAAACTCTGCCAAGTCACTGGTTTTCCTGGCTAGCTCAGGCAACCCATTCCATGCTCTAATAGCACTAGGGAAGTAGGAGCATTTGTACAAATTTGTCCTAGCATATGGGACTGGGATTGTGGCTCTATCTTTGTGTCTTTCAGAGTATTTTATTAAATTTTGTTTTTGTATTTGAAGATTATGGTTTAGTGTTTTATGTATAATTGCTACTTTACTTTTGAGTCTTCTGTCCTGAAGGCTTTCTAAATTTAGTGATTTTACTAAAGGTGTTAGGAACATCCGAAACATGTAAAACATTTTACAAACAAACAAACTTCCGGTGCCGATTTTGAGTTTGTGTTCCCACACTAACTGCTTTCCAACTCTCTTTTTTGTATATTTAATAATGTTTTTTATATATTGTCTAAAATTTTTTTGGATTAATGATTTTACTATTTAGCATTACTAGAAAAAAATATTTATTCTGAATGCAAGTCTTACAGTATAACAAATGGTAATTTTCAGATGTTGGCTGTCCTTGACTTGTGCAATCTTGTCCTGGCCCTCCCCTCTCTGCTGTATACAGTGGTCAACCCAGGAAGTGACGGCTTCCAGATCAATTGTATCTTCATGTCTTTCGTAGCGCTGAGCACGGCCATAGCCTCGGGCTGTTTGTTGGTCATCATAGCAGCGGACAGGTCAGTGCACTTAAGGGCTTTTTTTTTTGTTACGCAGTGCTAACTCAACTCTTTCACGTGACTTGAGCTTAAAAGTCACTGTTCTTAGATTTTCGAACTTTTATTTTTGTTATGGCGATGAGGCCATTATCTTGCAGGACAATAAAAGCTTTCTGGACAGTAAGGTTAATTATACAATGTAGTACATTAATAATCATGGCTTTCAAAACATTGAGGACCAGCTGGACATTGAAAAAAAAATAATGATGTTTATAACATTCAAAATATTAAGAACATTTAGGACATAAGGAGCATTTAAAA
Organism: Biomphalaria glabrata; assembly: GCF_947242115.1. NCBI lineage: Eukaryota > Metazoa > Mollusca > Gastropoda > Planorbidae > Biomphalaria > Biomphalaria glabrata. Next base: position 1,620,565 of record NC_074717.1, on the reverse strand, counting down.
CATTAAATACACTAGGACATTAAGGACATGTAGGACATTGTGGACGGTGAACATTTTAAGAAGCTTAAGACACTAGGGGCATTAAAAAATAAGACATTAGGACATTAAGGACATTTAGGTTATATGTAGCATTCAAAACATTAAAGACATTAGGGACATTTAGGACATTAGAGAAATTCAAAACAGTAAAGACATTTACGACATAAGGGACATTTAAAACATTAAGGGCATTTAGAACCTTATGAATATTCAAACATTAAGGATATTTAAAACAGTTAGGACATTCAGGACATTATTTCAAACTTTTTTAATCACATTAAATGATAGCAACTCATTATAAACTATTCGCCATTATTAAAATTAGTTATATTACACTGGAGCAATCGTTGGGTGTCTTAGGTACAATTTAATTCAAATATAGCAACAGTAACTGTGATCATGTTCTATCGCTATTTATTTCGACATTACTAATTGTTGTTTTTTATTTGTATGCGGGCATTGAAAACATTGTTTTATGACAAAGCCCCACCCCCTTCCCGGTTAAACATTCGTAGATACATGAGTTACTCAAAAAAAGCTACGGTCTGCGGGCTTTTTCAGTGCACGGACCAAAGGTTTGGAACTCACTCCCCATTAATCTCAGACAGACAACATGCTACACCACTTTTAAGAAGAACATTAAGACCTACTTATTTAAAACTTTTAAAGATTATTTTCAGATCAATTACAATGTTTCTATGTTTGTAATGTTATTACAGCGACTTGAGCCTACATTTTGTTCGTTAACAACGCTTTATAAATAAAAGTATTATATATATAAAAATATTTAAAAAGAGAAAAAACTCCGTCCTTAAAACTATATGTACCAATAATGTACAAGCTATTTCCCTTATGCAATATCAATTAAATAATGTAATCACCAGTAATTAATTGACTGATTGGGTATTTTTGTTTATTGATTCATGTTTTTTTTGTACAATAAATAGTTTCTTAACCAAACAAATTTAGCCATATCTGTTAATACTGAAGTATTAGTTTCCCTTGTTGAATAATGAATTATCAGTAATTAATTGTCTAATTGTTTACTTCTTTAATTGATTCAAGTCTTGTCAATGTCAATGAATAATTGTGCAAAATTTCAATTTGATCTGAGAATGGATTTGGGGAAAATAAAGTGTACACACTTTTTACCAAACAGACAGACAGAGTGAATTGATATATATACACACTCACACACTTTGGCATTCTTCAGTCGTTAAACGACTATGGTTCATCTCGAACACTTTTTCATTTGGCTGTGGAGCCCTATTGTGGATATTGATTGATAGAAGCTATGTAAATATCAAAACATTGTTCAATATAATTTTGCATTTTTCTATTTCTCAGATTCATGAAGTTATGTTTGCTACGTAAAACTGGGATCGGCACCATCCTCGCCAAGAAGCTCTTCGCTGTGAGCGTCATCATCGCCTGCTTGCTGGACATCCCGACTGTATGGCTCTTTGGGATGACCACCGTGGTCTTCAAACATTACCAGGTGCAAGTAAGCTACTGCTTCATTAAAACCGAGAGCAAGAACGGGGTCATATTCTACGTGTATATAGCCATGTTGTCTTTGGTCTTTATGGCCGTGATGGCGGCCCTGTTCGTCCTCTACGCGAAGGTGATCATCGTCCTGAGAAGGCTGGCGGAGAAGCACGACGAGCTGAAGCGGCGCCCTTCCCTCGCCGGGGGCGCGGAGACCCTGAAGCGGCAGAAGCAGACGGAGGTGATGCAGAAGTCGGCCGTGGTCTTCATCGCCATCACCGTCGTCTTCTTCGCGAGCTACGCCCCATACTTCGTCACCATGATTATCTCGATGCTGGACCAATCCGTGGAGGCCGCGATGAGCCCGGGGCTGAAGGCCATCTACGACCTGGCCAAACTCAGCCCCTTGGCCAACAATGTGGCCAACCCGTTCATCTACAGCTTCACATCCGAGCACTTCCGAGAAGAGGTCAAGAACATTTTCACCTTCAAGGCGTGCGAAAAAGGTTTCTTCAGACGCAGAGCCTTCTCGTTCTCAAGGTCAGACAGGTCCAAGGAGATTTCTGAAATATCAGACTCTAGGGAACAGGAAACTTAATGACGAGAGTGTAAAGGTAACATGAAACTTACCAGCAAAAGAAACATGATTCTTAATAGTTTTGGACCTAGTTTCTTTAGCGGAAACATGACTGGGGAACAAGAGTATTAGCAGTAACTATGTTCCCAAAAGTGGAACCTAATGACTAGGGAACATGATTACTATCAGGAAAAGGAACATGTTTCTTAATAGTTCGGGAACAATAACTAGGGAACAAGAGTGTTAGCAGTAACTATGTTCTCACAAGAAGAAACCTAATGACAATGAAACATGATTATTAACAGTTAGGGAACCATGTTCCCAGCAAAAGTATGCAGTAACACTATCCATGATATGAACTTCGGGGAAATGGAATTTTAAGGCAATCTAAATTCATCTGATGTAAAACATGGATTCTTATTAATCCTGTAGCTGGCATTTAACGAAATAAACAATAAGATTATCTTTTTAATACACGTGAAGATTATTAACTCTTTGTCTCCTAACTGACGATACCAACGTTGATTCCACCAGAACGTGTTAAATAATAACGGAGAGAAAGAGTTAATAATCCAAGCCAAGTACTTCCTATATAGACATTAAAACATTGACACAAATACACTTTGACTCTTCAAACAGTTACTAGCGAAGAGATTTGTGTTTTATAAAATTATAACTTTTGTGTCGTCATTATATCCGAAACAAAACCTGCATATCGCTGCCAAAGTTTTTGTCACTATATCAATGACGCAATAGAGTCAACTTGAGGGCATTCATCTGTGGCTTCTTGTCATTCGACGGAGGAGATGAATATAGTTCGGTGCATTCTGAAATGCAGTTTACATGCATATGTTTATAAAGCCCAAGGACTTGGTTTATTTACAAACTATTTTTTTTTTAATCAGATGCTTTGTTGATGCAGATGTTTGGCAAATTTGTTGCTTTATTGACATTGTTGAATAGAAGGATGAGAGAGCTCCTAACAATTTGTATACACATTTTTATATCCCAAACTTTCTGTAACAAAGTCTTCCTTATTATGTATTTATTCCCTTTTGTCTTTCTTTCTTGTAATGAATGAAACATTGTGGGGAGACCTAGCAGACGTCAGCACGTTAATGTCGTGAACTTACGACCTAAAGGGGATGTCACTAGCGCCTATGAACCACAATGCGAGTTGTCTCCCTCAGAAGAAAACAACCTCCTTCTTTGGTCGTATTTCAAGCAGTTACAAGAGAGAGTATGTTACACAGGCCTATATAAACTATATCTAGACTGGAAACAGACAAATTTCCTATCAGATCATTGTGTACGTAGCTCTTTATCATGCTTTAAGGGAATTCGCGTTATGAGTCTTGGAAATTGATTTTCTGTCTCAGAAAATTAATGATCTTTAGTTTTCAAAGTTTAGATATATTACAATCCCATTTCGCGGATTTTTATATAATAAGAGTTATTAATCTTAGAACTAAAGATTCCATGCAAATTTGTGATCTATATTATAAAGTAGAATGTGTGGAGTATGTATGTATGTATGTATGTATGTTACTTATAGACATCAAAACCGCTTGACCAATCTTGATAAAACTAGGCAGGAATGTTCCTTGGGTACCAACTTAGACCTTAGTGAATGTATTGTAGCCCTAAAACAAATGTAAGACCCTCAAAAAAAAAATAAAGTTCTCCGACTCTATTACAGCTATAGTATTTTATGGATCTAGGCCATGTCTACAATGTTGACATAAGAAAAGATAGAAAGGATTTAGACCTAGATCTAATTTTAAGAAATACACTTTGCGCAGATAGTTTTTTACTTTGACACACGAAAATACAAAAAAAAGATCCATTAATTTCATTATATAATAAAATTAACCTTCAATTTTGTGTTTCAAAAGCATTTTTTACATTAATTAGTTCCTTATATCTGTGATTACAGATTTCCTGACGAACATTCTTTCATTAGACAATTCCGTAATGAATCGCGTACTAAATATTAATTCGTTTAATTGTTTACTTTATAATCCCATCCCTAGATCTAAAACTCTAATTCAACTCTAAGATGATAAAACTTCTCTTCGCACGGATAGTTTTATACTTTAACACATAAACATATTAATTAAAGTCCATTCATTTCATATTTTGATCAAATAAACATTCAAATTTGGTTTTCTAAAGCTACATTCACTTACGGAAGCTGCGAAGCCGAGTTGAGATAGGCCTAGATCTATATTCATTCATGAATCGCGTACTAAATATAATTTCGTTTAATTATTCACTTTATAATCCCATTTATTTAACAAAGCTATCGCTCTTTTCGTTTTTAATAGATAAGAATGTATCGACTTCGGGTAAACCCATTTTCGCAAACCTAATTTTATTTTCGTAGCGAAAGAGAAATAACGTGAAAGGATCATTAGCTACGTTTAACATACATCTAAATCCAATCCACTAGATTATTTAAAAGCATTTTTTACATAAATTAGTTCCGAATATCTGTGACTACAGATTTCCTGGCGAACATTCTTTCATTAGACATTACCAAATGGTTACACATTAACACATCTCTCTACTGAGTCTATTCCTAGGCCTAGGTCTAAAACTCTTACTGAACTCTAAGATGATAAAACTTCTTTTCGCAAAGATAGTTTTATGCTTTAACACATAAACATACTAATTATTGTCCATTCATTTGATATTTTAATCAAATTAACATTCAAATTTGTTTTTCTAAAGCATTTTTAATACATTCGTTCGCTGTTCGCTAAAGCTGCGGAGCCGTGTTGAGATAGGCCTATATAAATTCATTCATGAAAAAAGGTCACGCATGCGCAGCACAGAACTCTAGATTAGTGTAGATTTAGATCTACGTCTACCTCAAGATCTACTTTATACTTTATACTTATACACATGAACATACAAAATTTAGTCTATTCATCTCAAATTTTAATCAAATATATGTAGGCCTACAAGCAAATGTTTTAATTTGAAAAAAAATGGATTTAATTAAGCCTATTAACTATTTTGATTTGATAGCTTCATTCACACTATTTTTACATTGACACATTCGCTTTACTTATTACATTATTATTTCGTTTAATTGTTTACAAAACACTCTCAGTGACTATATCGAAAGTAATGCGCAAATAAAGACCCGCGGGTCGCGGGTAACATATGTCTAGTATAAATATAAAAGACTTATAAGTGACTTGGCAGAAATCTCTGTAATGACATAATCACGCAACTATCTTTATGTTTAAGTCTTTTTTTTTTTGTTTTCTAGCTAAAGTCCTAAATTAATCGTCAAAGTCACTGCCCTGTCTGCCTTTAGTATAAATCGGCTTTGTAGTTTTAACATAATTTATATCAAGCATATTATATATTATATAGGTTAGGCTTAAAAAAACAACAACATTTGTAATTCTTATAACTACACCTGTTTCAAAACATAGTTGTGTAGTATTTAGAGATCGGCGCATCCAATTTTCATTTTACAATTGGACATAATAAGAGGTCTGTAATCCCTTGTCTATACATAATCCCTAAACATTGAGATGGGATTACCATGTTATCCATAAAGAAACAGCCCTGTGTTTTATTCTAGTAAAAAAAAAACTACATCATTTGAATCTGACTGTTGGTTCACTAGATTCGAGTCTTGTTAGTTCAACGCATGTTGGGATATTCTGTTGTTTACTAGTTTACTGAATAGCATTTTTTTTTTACAAATCTTATATCAACTCTGGTAAAAAGATTGTACACGTGATTTCTCCATCTCGGATAAGGCTGAAAAATGTATTTAAAAGATCATGTAAACATTGAACATAATAACCCCCACCCCACCCCACTCCCCTTTCTACAACTGGTCCAAACAAGTGATAGCGTCATAGCGCGTTGAGAAAGATAAAAAATTAAACAAAAACAATTGGTTGAAATATTTATATCCCACAGATCCTTACGTGTAGGTTAATTATACGGACTGACCAAAACTAATTGATACAATTACACTTTATTTAAGCTTTGTTTTTTTTTGTAAAAGTATTTTTTAAATGCTTTTTTTTTTTGCTGTAAGTTATACTTTCTTTATTTTTGTACTTTTTTTTTTTTTTGGCATGAGAACTGACGTTGCCAATGTTATATTTAGACCAGTGTTTCTCAAACTGGGGGAGGCGAGGTCGGTCAATTTACTTTTCAGGGGACACACACAAAATAAAAATAGGAACAAAAATTAAAGTGTTTTAAGTAAGAAACTTCCTTCAAATTGTAAGTACGACTTTAAAAAAATATAAAAATTCCGTTGTCCGTTGCAGCATCATTGTCACTGGCTATCAAACAATGCTGTGACATAATCGTGCTGATAACGCGAATGTCGTGGGTTCGATCCCCATACTGGCCACCATTATGTCAGTGTTTTTTTATTTGGATGAATGCTTCTTGTTTTATCATGGATGCCTCTTCTGGTACGAGAGTGTTCCTCGTGCATTAAATACCTTTATCCACACCCCACTTATTGTTTCGTGTGTACACGTCAGTGAGTATCACCACAACACATACACTCATTTAGAATGCACAATAGTTAGCAGACGACATTTATTCTTCATAGAAAGATATCACACAATAATTGGCAATCTTCTTCATAGATATCACACAATAATTGGCAATCTTCTTCATAGAAAGATATCACTCAATAATTGGCAATCTTCTTCATAGATATCACACAATAATTGGCAATCTTCTTCATAGAAAGATATCACGCAATAATTTGCAATCTTCTTCATAGAAAGATATCACTCAATAATTGGCAATCTTCTTCATAGATATCACACAATAATTGGCAATCTTCTTCATAGAAAGATATCACTCAATAATTGGCAATCTTCTTCATAGAAAGATATCACTCAATAATTGGCAATCTTCTTCATAGATATCACACAATAATTGGCAATCTTCTTCATAGATATCACACAATAATTGGCAATCTTCTTCATAGATATCACACAATAATTGGAAATCTTCTTCATAGAAAGATACCACACAATAATTGGCAATCTTCTTCATAGAAAGATACCACACAATAATTGGCAATCTTCTTCATAGAAAGATACCACACAATAATTGGCAATCTTCTTCATAATAAGATATCACACAATAATTGGCGATCTTCTTCATAATAAGATATCACACAATAATTGGCAATCTTCTTCATAGAAAGATACCACACAATAATTGGCAATCTTCTTCATAGAAAGATACCACACAATAATTGGCAATCTTCTTCATAGAAAGATACCACACAATAATTGGCAATCTTCTTCATAGAAAGATATCACTCAATAATTGGCAATCTTCTTCATAGATATCACACAATAATTGGCAATCTTCTTCATAGAAAGATATCACGCAATAATTGGCAATCTTCTTCATAGAAAGATATCACTCAATAATTGGCAATCTTCTTCATAGAAAGATATCACTCAATAATTGGCAATCTTCTTCATAGAAAGATATCACTCAATAATTGGCAATCTTCTTCATAGATATCACACAATAATTGGCAATCTTCTTCATAATAAGATATCACACAATAATTGGCAATCTTCTTCATAATAAGATATCACACAATAATTGGCAATCTTCTTCATAGAAAGATATCACACAATAATTGGCAATCTTCTTCATAGAAAGATACCACACAATAATTGGCAATCTTCTTCATAGAAAGATATCACGCAATAATTGGCAATCTTCTTCATAATAAGATATCACACAATAATTGGCAATCTCAGCCATCAATGAATCATATAACTCTTCCACATAGTCCAAAATTCCATAAGTGCATATCTAGTAATACTTTCAACTTTAATACAAGACACGTCTTTCTTCTTCAGGATCTCTGGGGTCTACTGCTTGACCATGTGATTAACATCCCACAATCCCTTGTGGTCCCCTTTGATTTGCCCATGTGTCGTCATACTCTTCATGGGACAAATAAATCCAGTGCTTCATAAACCAATTCATGGCTATCAAACAAAGTTTCCCTTTCAGACCTAGTGGTCTATAGGGCAGATGATGTAAAGGTCATCTGATTTTTTTGCCTACGGTCAACGAGGGTGTCATGTGGCCAGCACAACGACCAACCGCCTTTACATTTCCCCAGCTAATGTCAGGTACCCATTAGAGTTGGGTGGACTCAGAGGCGCCCAAGGATCCCGAAATAAAAAATCCCAGTCTTCACCGGGATTCGAACCCCGGGACCCCCCGGTTCAGAAGCCAAGCGCTTTACCGCTCAGCCACCGCGCCTATCAAACAATGATGTGATGATCATAAACTCGAAATATTCAAAGTCTTTTAAAAACACGGTTCCTGATCTCTTCCTTTTGTTAATGCAGTAAAAATCACATGGCTGTTATAAGAAAAGATAAGATAATGGCTGCCTGGTCGTGCGGTTTGCGCGCTGGACTGTCGTTCGGATTTATCGACGGTCGAGGGTTCAAACCCTGCCCGCTCCCATCCCACGTCGGAGGTTTGGACTAGGAAGTAAAATATCTTCAACTCTGAAGGAACATCCGAATTATGTAAAGCATTTTACAAAAACATTTTAATATAATATAATAATATTGTTTTAAGCAAATGGAACTTCAGTTAGACTACGATTGTGTATCTTTATGCTAACGACTTTTGAGGAACAAAAAAAAATAAATTTCCGAGACAGGACGTCATCAAGGAGATAATCTTTCGGCGATGACGTCCGTCAAGGTAATACTATGCGCCGTATCTACACTAAAATGCCCCCCCCCCTCACATAACAGTATTGACCAGTGTTACCTCCTCTTTATTAAACTCAATTTGACGCATCCTGTTTCTACTTAAAGGCCCGCACGATGAAAGCCAGGGACACAAAGACGTGTTCTCGGTTTTAAAGTGAATGGACTATTGCAATGGTTCTCAAACTAATAAGCTACATATAGATTTATATGTTTATTGATTGATTTTATAATCTAACTAGAGTTAATTAGACCTATCTATCTATCTTTCTCTATCTCTCTCTATCTCTCTTTCTCTCTCTCTTTCTATCTATCTATCTATCTATCTATCTATCTATCTATCTATCTATCTATCTATCTATCTATCTATCTATCTATCTATCTATCTATCTATCTATCTATGTATCTATCTATGTATCTATCTATCTAATCCATCAAATCTAAACACATACATACAAGCTGGTTGATCTAAACACATACGTACAAGCTGAGAGATCTCAACACATACAAGCTTGTAGCTCTGAACACATACATACAAGCTTGTAGCTCTGAACGCATACATACAAGCTTGGAGATCTGAATGCAGTATTTCCCGTGGCTACGCAGCCCCAGCTGTGACCTACATATTTTGCCACATTTAAGACAAGTATAACCTTTTATTTTTTTATGTATACATATATGTGATACAATTGTTTAAGACATACAAAATAAATATATATAGCGTCTCTATAACCAAAAGTTGTTCGATCTAATAAAATCCCACACTATAACTAGTTTGTCTCTTCATGTCATAGAGAAAGTCGATATTTCTTTAAGTTTAAAGTACTGAACGGCTAAAGTGAAGTGTTGTATTGAGAACTCGTCTGTGGCTCTTGTTTACCTAGATGCTAGTCTCGGCTCGTGACGCAGCAGTACTCAACGTGATCTAACTGAAGACGTCAATCAATCCTTGCACGTGACCTGGCCACACCCTCTCAGAGACGACACAAATACGTCATTGTAGGGCAAGAAGATCCATATAATTAATCTTAGCTGTAATCTTATCTTTGGAAAAGTATTTAGCTAGCTAGCTAGCTAGCTAGACAGACAGATAGATAGATAGAAGATAGATAGTGGATAGATAGTAGATAGATAGATAGATAGATAGATGGATAGATAGATTGATAGTTGATAGATGGATAGATAGATAGATAGATAGATAGATAGTGGATAGATAGTGGATAGATAGTAGATAGATAGATAGATGAATAGGTAGATAGATAGATAGATAGATAGATAGATAGATAGATAGATAGATAGATAGATAGATAGATAGATAGATAGATAAATAGATAGATAGATAGATAGATAGATAGATAGATAGATAGATAGACAGATAGATAGGTGGACAGATAAATTGATAGATAGGTCTAGTTAACTCTAGTTAGATCACAAAATCCATCAATACGTCTCAAACGCTTCTCAACAAAAAATAAAATAAATGTAAAAATGTACTAGCTGTCTAACCCTTCCTATATTGAAACCAGCCGTCCGCTAGAGTCCAATCTGATCTATCTACCAAACTTTCCTTTGCTCCCTCCCCCACCCCTTCCCCCCAGGTGGATCTACTTCAAAACAACGTCCCTCACGACACTCGTGTTCTGCATCTTGTGCTGACAAAGACTCAAAGCCAGATGAAAGAGGTTCAAGTCTTTTTCTTCTCGTTGAAGTGACCTTGAAGTTCAAACCAGGGGAAATAAAAAAAAAGGTTAAGATAAAAGAGAAAATAACTCTTGCAAGTCTTTAAAAGACAAAGGGAAGTTTTAAACCATCAGACGCCAGACAGATCCGTTGTGTCTTACCAATATCTTTGGACATCCTTTAGCCTAAGTTAAACAACTAGCAAGACATTTATTCATCTAGCCAGACACCTGTTTCATTTATTGAAACCTTTGTTTAGCTAGTGACAAATTTGTTCATCTTGCAAGGCCACACCAGGGCACTGCAATTTTATACTTCTAGGAACATATTGTTCATCTAGCAACCCAATAGATCATTAGGAAGCCAGGTTTACAGGTATGTACTAGATTAAACCTGAGTTATAACGGTTATATTAATTTATACATTTCTAGAATTTTTCTAGGACTGGTATTCTAGTAAATGGGGATGTCTTGTTAAAGATTAGATAAGATTGATATTATTATATTAAATCAATATTAGCTTGTTCTGCTGGGTGCTCTATCGAAGATATTTAGGGCTCCTCAAACGCTTCCAACAAAGGGTGCCTTCGCTCCATAATGTGCATACGTTGGTAAGACTACATTTCAAAGAACTATGTTCTGCTGGAGGCTGGTGTGGACAGTAAAAGAATCACTAATTACCATTCGCCACCTGCACTGTGTCACCTATTCCGCATGGGAGACGACCGCATGGTGAACTTAGAAAAGGAGGACAGCGTAACAGTTTCTCCCCGTAAGTGCTATAAAGCTCAACTCAGGCGCCATTTCGACCTCACTGGAATTGAGGAAAGTTGCTGGCCTCTGAAAGAGACATTTGGAGACCTATGACAAAGGCTGCAGGACACACATTTAAGACCCAAAGAAAAGTCCTTGTTGAAGACAGGCGCAGAAGACGGAAAGAAAACTTAAAAGGCCGCCGGTGGACAACGGCTTTGTCTGCATGAGATGCGGGAAAATATTCAGGTCACAACTGGGTCTGCATTGTCATGTGAATTACTGAGCGCATACTTAATCTTCGGAATCGAAGACATAGCCATTATATTACCGGAACGTTTCTTTGTTAAATGACATTCATTGCTTTGATTTTTCACGGGTAGAAGTTTGTTCAGACCGGATGTTGAAGCAAGCTTCTGGGAACCTATAGTTTCAGGACTCTTTACTCAAAACTCTTTGGACACTATTACAAGGAAGAAGAATGTTCCTTATTTATGTGTAGTCATGTGAAACACTGCACTTATCCTTAATCATCAGAAACCAAGACATTGCAATTATAATTAAAGATTAGGCATCTTAGTTTCTCAAATCAGCGTTTCTCAAACTTGTACCCGAGACCCCCTTACCCCCCGTCAAGTTCGCGTCTTTCTTTTCAAGCTAGGGAAGTTTAGGGTGAAGCGCTACCAATTTCACCATAGAGGTCCAGATGAATATAATTTTCATGCATTCAGGGCCTGCATTAGTCATTAGGCAAACACTACCGCCATCTGTGACCTCCGATTGGGTTGGAGTCTTGCACAGGATTTTTATAGAAGGAATTTCCGAAATTTGTGCCCAATGTTTATTGTTGGAGGACACTAGGTTTTAAATAAATTGCTTAATTTTATTTTTTCACTGTTTATTTTTTTATTTATTTTTTTTCATTTGGGGGTCCACCACGTTCACTTCACCTCGGGCCTCCAATTATCTATGGCCATCTAAGGACTATGTTAAAACTGCTTGCTTAGTTGATTTTAAAAATTTAATTTTTCGCTTTCAGGAAAGAAAAAAGTAACCGTTGCATCATAACTTTGAATGATCTAAAATATTATGATGTTGGATTTCCAATATTTTTTCTAGATTACGAGATCTAAACGGGACGGACGGACAGACAGACAGACCACACAAAACTAATAATGGGTCCGCTAAGAAAAGAGTAAGAGCTCTATCGTAGGGAAAAAGAGGATTTTCTACACTTTGTGCTGACGTTTCGGAGGGACAGATGAAACCATGTCGTGGGCCAGATGTGGCCCGCGGACCATATTTTGGGCATCACTGTCAAAGTGAGTACCATGCTACATTAGTGTGTTATTGAAAACTTTTTTCTCCCTTTAGTGGGAAGCTTGGTCGAGAGATCAAGTACGTATGGAGGGGGCAGAGTTATGTTTACTAAGCGCCTAAAGGCAGCACGGAAAACTTTCTCCCAGATACCCCCTCCCCCACAGGTCCACACATGAGATTGGACCACAGCACTCTAGCATGTTAAAAGCATGAAAGTAGTGCTTTATAAAAGCCATAATTTATTTATTTTATTTATTTATTTATTATCTGTTTACCTACTGTAAATCCAGAATTGGTTAAATATTACTTCCATTGAATTTATTCCTAGTATTAAACACGGACTCTTATGTCTAATAATTTGAATCATTTCCTAAATAAATTGGAAAAATAACTCTACCATGGTTATTGCACCTGAATGACAGGTGAATTTAAGATATCCCGGGGTTTTATTGGGGGTAAAATTATCGCCAGACCAGACATTCGTGTATTCATAATCTACATCTCTGTGACATTTTACGTCTCGGGAGACTATCCTTTCCCTTTGCAACCTCTAAAGAGGCCAATCCCTGATACACAGCTGCGGTCGCAGGATGGGCATAATTTACATATATCCACCAAATTCCTAATGAGCGCACTGCAAAGCTGTCTGGCTTCAATTTTGGGTTGATGACAGGTTAACTTCTGGAAGCTGGTGCAGTTCTGCCTACTTGTTTTTCGACGGTGATGAGGAAAGACGGTCAGACTAATAAAGTTCCTTTGGACATGTATACAATGGCGCCGAACTCACATCTTATCCGCAAACTCAAAGATGACTGTGTGATGTCCAGGAACATTGTTGATTAGCCAAGCTTTAAGTTTATATAGTGTTGAACATAAAAATATCACAACAATAGGAATTCAAGCTGATGTGTCATCTGGTAAACTCACCAACAGAATGAACAGCGTATTTGATCATGAACTTTATCAACTTCTCAATAACCTTTGACTGCTCAACAGTATTATATGGTCTGGATGTGAATGCGTTAACCTGTTTGTCTTGTGCCTTAGTGTAAATGGAAGTATAATGTGAATAAACCACATTAAAAAAATTCCACCCACCTCCAAAGGGTTCCCGACAGTAATTGGGGGGAAGTAAATGCGGTTGGTCGTTGTGCTGTTCACATAACACCCTCGTTAACCGTGGGCCACTGAAACAGATGAGCTTTACATCCTGCACTATAGATCGCAAGGTCTTAAAGGGAAACCTTTATAACACCTTAAAATTATAGGATAGACATATTCTCTGTTGGAGTAATTAGACAAATGCACATTAAGAGCAAGTGCTTGGCTTTTGAGCCTGGGTTCCTGGGTTCGAATCTAAGTGAAGGCTAGTATTTTGAATTTCGGGATTCTTAGGGTGCCGTAGTCCACCCAACCCTGGGTACCTGACTTAAGTTGGGGAAAACTAAAGGCGGCTTTGTCGTCTTGCTAGTCACATAGCACCCGGCCCGCCCTTACCGTTGGCAAAGAAACAGATAACCTTTACATTATCGGCCTTAAAGATCGCAACGCCTGAAAGGGAAACTTTCTTCTTAACTACCATAGCCCACAGCGTGAGAGGCTGGCATAGAAAAGCAAACCTGAAGGAGATTACTAGACCAAGAAGCAAAGATAGCAGGATGGACATTGACCCAACTTAGAGGGAAGCCTCCCGGAACAAAGAGCCAGATGACGTAACACCATAGCGGCCCTATGCTCCTGTGGGAATTGGCCACCATAGCGGCCTTATGCTCCTGTGGGAATTGGCCACCATAGCGGCCCTATGCTCCTCTGGGAATTGGCCACAATAGCGGCGCTATGCTCCTCTGGGAAGTAGGCACCATAGCGGCCCTATGTTCCTCTGGGAAGTAGGCACTTTAGCGGTCCCATGCTCCTCTGGGAAGTAGGCACCTTAGCGGTCCCATGCTCCTCTGGGAAGTAGGCACCTTAGTGGTCCCATGCTCCACTGGGAAGTAGGCACCATAGCGACCCCATGCTCCACTGGGAAGTAGGCAAAGTCAACAAAATCCAAGCGTGTGAAGTAGCCAGTAAGAATAACGAAGCAACGATACAACGAACATTCTTCTTCCTTGTAATAGTGTCCAAAGAGTTGAGTGAAGAGTCTTGGCACTTAGGGTTCCCAGAAGCTTGCTTCAACATCCGGTCTGAACAAACTTTTGTCCGTAAATGATCAAAGCAATTTAACATTTAATGTAATTTAATATGGAAACATTTGGATATTTTAAGGGCAATTCGTCGAATCCAATGATTAAGGATGCGTGCAGTAATTCCCATGACTATGCAGACCCAGTTGCGACCAACATATTTTCCCACATTTCATGCAGACAAAGCCCTTGTCCGCTGGAGGTCTATTTAAGTTTTCTTTCCATCTTCGGATATTACGTAACGGCTAAAGGGGAAAGGGGAAATTACAAATTTGTTACGATTTGTTACAACGGGAAAAGGGCGTCTGAAGATTTGATATTGAAATATCCACACACAAAAATTTGATCATTTTGTCATTTTAGGTATCGCGTTTACGTCGTTTAAGTTGTCACGGCGCCCTCAGCCTACACTGCGTTTGTTAACCCTTTCTCTTCGCAAGCGTGGTCGAGAGGCCAAGTGCACTTGAACTAGGCTTGGTTTGGTTACCTATGAAGGGGGCTCGAGGTTCGACACCCGACTCCAGCAGAGTTGTGTTTACTGAGCGCCTAAAGGCAGCACGGAAAACCAACTCCTAGATACCCCCCCCCTCCCACTGGTCCACAAATGAGATTGGACCAAAAAGCGCTCTGAGCATGCTATAAGCATGAAAGTAGCGCTATATAAAAGCTATAATAATAATAATAATAAATAATTATTTTCCTCGTTTCGATAGTATTATTCATTTTGATCATTCGTATTTTATTATCCTGTGATTAAACTTAAATACATTTTTTTTCGTTTCTAAAGAATTATAGAATACATGCTCTTTTTACACACCACATATTTAAGTTTATAATCCAAAAACAATTTAGTAAATGGGGGTCAAATAAATGTTCTATCAATTAGGAGAGAAAGAGTTAACGCCCTTTAAAAATTAAATTTTCATGAACAGATACAGTGGTCCCTTGACTTTCGCGAGTCCGACTTTCACTTACCACGGTGTTGTGAAACAAAAATCAGAGTGTGTGTGTTTGTCGCTTAGTATAAGCGTCACGGTTAACTTACGCCTCAGTGTGCCTGCCCAGTGGTGGAATGGGTCAGCCTATCGGGGGGGGGGGGGGGGAGGGTAACTGCAGAACGACAGTTGAATGTCCAGGCCTGTCAGTGAAGTTGTTCGATAAAAACTCAGTAGTGAATAAAATGCTTGCAGATTGATGTTAAATAGAGCCAGACGAGTTTGTTACTTTGATGAGATGTTTGTCGTTCAATAGCAATTAAAAAGTCATCACACAATAAATATGAATGGGAAAAATACTTCGCGATTTTTCCCGCCCTAGGTATATGTACATTAGTGTAGGGAAAAAAACAGCATACGTCAACCAAGCGCCGATAGGAAGTGAAGACTTTTCCCATCATTCCTATAGATACCATGATGAAAAAAAGTAATTTGGGAAAAGGATTATTAGCAAGTGAGTTTTGTTACGGTTTGATGTGGTCATCTCCCTTGATGTGATGATTCTGATGTGGTCATCTCGCTTGATGTAATGATTCTGATGTGGTCATCTCCATCGATGTCATGATTCTGATGTGGTCATCTCCATTGATGTCATGATTTCATGGTAATCTAGCTTGATGTCATGATTCTGATGTAGTCATATCGCTTGATGTCATGATTCAGATGTGGGCATGTCCTATAATGTCATGATTCTGATGTGGTTGGTCATCGCCTTTGATGTCATGATTCTGATGTGGTCATCGCCTTTGATGTCATGATTCTGATGTGGTCATCTCGCTTAATGTCATGATTCTGATGTGATCATCTCCTTTCATGTCATGATTCTGATGTGGTCATCTCCTTTGATGTCATGATTCTGATGTGGTCATCTCCTTTTATGTCATGATTCTGATGTGGTAATCTCCTTGGATGTCATGATTCTGATGTGGTCATCTACTTGGATGTCATGATTCTGATGTATTCATCTCCATGGATGTCATGATTCTGATGTGGTCATCTTTGATGTCATGATTCTGATGTGGTCATTTCGCTTGATGTCATGTTTCTTCTTTTTTTTTTAAGATTATCATTATTTTCATTTCCACCTTTTTGTTAAATTTTTCAGGTTTATTGATTTTTATAAATTTTTTTTTGTCTCTCTCTCTCTCTCTCTCTTCATTATTCTTTGTTTTCTCTCTTTTTTTTATTGTTTATTTCTCTCTCTTTCTACCCCTCCATCTCTCTTTTTTTTCCCTCACTTTCTCTCTTTCTTTTGATCTCTTTCACTATTCCTCTTTGTCACCTTCTTCTTTCTTTCTCTTTGTTCTCTTTCATGTTTTACCTCGATATTTCTTGTTTACCTTTTTGTGCTGTTTGTATATGTCACTCTGTATCTTTCTTTTTTCACTCATCTCTTTTTCTCTCTCTCTCTCTTATCACTCGTATACTCTCTTTATCTCTCTTTTTTGCTGTCTTTTTTTTTGCTATTTTTCTCTCTTATATTCTCTCTCTCTCTCTATCTCGTTTCTTTTACTCTCTCTTTCTTTCACTTTTTCAATCTCTCTTTCACGAATATTTTCTCTTTTCAGTTTCTAATTTCCTTTTTTAATTTTCTCTCTCTTTCTCTCTCTCTCTCTCTCTCTCTCTCTCTCTATCTCTCCTACAAGAGGTAGACTGAACGTAGAAGGACTCCAAGATGAACAACACAGAGGCGGATCCCTTTGCTTCATGGCCAGACGGAGATCTGTTCCCGTGGCGTATCACCGAGGCCATAGTATACCTTGTGGTCATCTGTGTGGGCATAGTGGGCAACCTGTTTGTGTTCTACATCAACCATTTCCGGTTTCCTAGTACCACAGACACTCTTTTTAAAAGGGTAAGTGGACAATGGTAGCCTATTTTTAGTTTACGGAAATTTCCCTTGTCGTCATAACCTATTTTTAGTTCACGTTGCTATGTCAATGTATGAACGTAACTATTGGAATAAATAAAACACAAATTAAAATTATTGTTCTTGCAATAAAGAAAATTGTAGTCCCCTTAGAGTGCAGCGGTTCTCAACCTTTTAGTCTCGGCGACCCCTTTTTACAATCCCCCCAGTCTGCCGCGACCCCCCCCCCCCCCGCGCGCACACACACAACAATAGAAGAGTAGACAATAACAATCCATTTTTTCGATGGTCTTAGGCGACCCCTGGCAAATCGTCAATCGACCCCCCAAAGGGGTAACGACCCACAGGTTGAGAACCCCTGCCTTAGAGACACAGCGGTCCATGGAAAATGTTGTGGTTGTGTTTCTGTAGATGAGGACGCTGTGTATGCATCTGTATGATCAATATTAATTATACCTACCCAGACATTGAAAATGTGATTCGAAATTTAGGTTGATTTCCATTAGCTTCAGAAAAAAACATAGAGAAGAAAATAAAATTAAAAATACGTCTTTTACTGTAATGTACAAAGAAGCTAGTTTTCTCTTTATAAGTCATTAGCCTTCGCTTGCAGCCTACCTAGCAGATGGAAAACTGAATTCAAACCTCTGCTGCCTTGCAGCTATACCCAAACGCGTGAAAGCCTGTTATGCCGCTGATCCCCAACTGTAAATATCGTTTGCAAAGAAATACATAAAAAGCTTTTAAACTATATAGTTGCTTAAATAATAATATCAGAAATAGGTTTGCGTAAAACATTTTTTTTAACTACTTCCATGGCTGGTAAAAGCAATGTTTTATCATAAGTGTTTTTTCTGTATTTGGTTATAAGTAAAATTACCAGTAATTAATTGACTAATCGATTATTTTCTTTTTATTGATTCATGTCTTTTCTACTCTAATGAATTATTGTGCAAAGTTCCAAGATTTGAGAAAGGGTAAGGGAGAAATAACGTGTACAAACTTTTATCAGACAGACGGAAAGACATACAAACAGAGTGAATTAATATAAGCTCTGAGAAAGAGATTAATTGAATTAGATAAGTGAAGATGAAAGTAAAAATTAAACAGTATGAAAAATGAGTATTTAAATTAAAAGAACCTCTTTTAAGACGTTTACCTCTGTAGGGATGATGCTAATTTTACTTTTCTATGTTCGAGACTAACACAGAATGAGAAGACCAGCAAATCGACCAACTGTCTTGACTGCCCCAAGATATGTCAGGACCCTATTTGATTTAAGTGTATTGAGACGTTTTATTAAACTTATTTGTATTTTTTGTTAAAATTATTTCTTTTTGTTTAATTATTTTATTTTGTTTTGAATTTTTTTACTAGCTAAAACTTGTATGACTTTGTTTAAGGGAGTTAACTGAAATTGAAAAAAGAACTGACCTTATTATTTGGTTGCATCCCTTAGAATCTCAATTTGACAAGCCCGGTGTAAATGTTTCGTTAAAATGATTTCTTTTTGTTTAATTATTTTATTTTGTTTTGAATTTTTTTTTACTAGCTAAAACTTGTAGAACTTTGTTTAAGGGAGTTAACTGAGATTGAAAAAAGAACTGACCTTATTGTTTGGTTGCATCCATTAGAATCTCAATTTGAGAAGCCCGGTGTCCATGTTTCTTGTTTAACTCTTTATCACTTTATTTCTTATTACAAGGCTAATATCAACTATCAACTCATTCTGTCTGTCTGTCTGTCTGTCTGGTACAAATTTTGTACACGTTATTCCTCCCACTTCCTATTCTTGGATCAAGGGGAAACTTTGCTTAATTATTTATTATCGAAGACAAATCATGAATCAATAAAAATGTTAAGATTTGAAATTTAAAATTAAAAAAAAAATGGAGATAAATACTACTATAGTGAGAGACTGGGGTTCGAATCTTGGCGAGGACTTGGATTTTTAATTTCGGGATCTTCGGGCGCCTCTGAGACCAACCAGCTCTATGGGTACCTGATATTATTTGGGGAAAAGTAAAGGCTATTGGTCGGTGTGCTGGCCACATGAAACCCTTCTAAACCTTAGGCCACAGAAAAAGTTGACCTTTAACATCATCTTCCCTATAGACCACAAGGTCTGAAGGGGGAACTTTTTTTACTTACCTCCCACTTCCCATTCTTGGATCAAGCACGATTATTCATAATCGAGGACAAAACACGAATCAATAAAAATGGAGATAAATATAGCAGTAGTGAGAGAAGTAGCAGTAATTGTGCGGTTCTTCTCCATAATAAGCTTATTTTTTAAAATAGTATGCTTATTTTGCTTGTTTATTTACGGACGGGGAAGTGGGGATGTATTTGATAAGGCACGAGGCACATATAGTTTGATTTTTTTTTCGCTAGATAACAACTTCACAGACGGTCTGAGTATGTGTGTTAAATCTTCTTTCATCAGATCCTCGCTTTCTTTGATTTGATTGGCTTGACCATGTTCGTACCACTAGCTCTCTACCTCACTTTCGTGCCGGACACACCCTACTACAACAACTGTTGCAAGTACCTGTCCTTTTTCGCCCTGTGGTCATTGTCAACGGGCGGAAACTTCCTAGTGGTCATTGCTATGGACAGGTAGGTTCTCGGCTTTGTTGACGGTAAGTGTTTATGACCTGTTCATGGCAGAGTCGGACTTAGGGCCTCCAATTGGTGGGGGCCTCGCACAGGACAAACACAGTGCAAAACTTGTATCAAATATTAAATATCTCAGATTACCAGGGTCTGCATCTACTAGCTTAACTGCAAGTCACTACTATGTCTCAAGGTTTATTGACAAATACTGAAATCTACTTCTTAGACTTCTTATGGTAGAAGACCCTTGTTTATTTTTATGAATTGCCTAATTTTAATTGTTAGGGTTTATTTTTATTTTGCTTTTTCATTTGGGACCACCAAATTCAGTTTGCCTAGGGCATCCAATTACCTAAGGCCGGCACTATTCAAGTGCTGTTGAAATATAAAAAAGGATCTACTAATTTCGCTTACATTGCAAGCTTGCGCTTACAATAAATAAAAGCATGTCTCAGTCAACTAAAGTTTGCCCTTTTGCAATGAATGTATATTTACACTTTACAGTCGGTGCAAGCTTGCACTTCTGCAGTAAATCTAATCTCGCACTTGCCTGTTCATGTAAAATTACATTTAAGCTTGCCCTTACTAGCATTCGCTAAATTTTTCATAGTCAATGTAAACTTGCATTCACCTGTCCCTTCGTCTGTTGGACTGTTGGGGCACCACGCAAGATTTGTCAAAGGTCTTTCTCCATTCCTCTCTGTCTTGTGGATTGGATAGAACCTCTTTCAATAGCAGGCCCGTCCATTCTTTTATATTGTCTTCCCATCACTTTCTCTGTCTGACTCTTCTTCTTTTTCCTGGTACTGTTCCCTGAAGGAAGGTCTTGGCGAGCCCTGATGCCCTTGTAACATAAGCTTGCGGTCTTACGCTCATCAATAAATGCAGGTGACAATTGCTAGGTACAGAACGGGACATTGTCCAATTGGTGCCTATTTTGCTAAATTGAAACCGAACGTCGATTCGAATTGTCGACACTGCCAGGAAGACGTAGAAACGGTCAGCCACATCCTTTATGAGTACGCGACACTACACCCTAAAAATGGCCATTTGAGTGAAGGCGGAACCGGCACAAGGGGTGAGTTGGCCCCTATACGGAGACAGGGAAACCCTGCAAAGAACTGCTTTTTTTCTTCGTCCGTGTTATCAGAGAATAGTTTTCTCAACACAGTGGCCTAGAGCAGGGGTGGGCAACATTTGTGTATCGGTGGCCGCATTAAAAAAAGTTTAGTAATGGCGGGCCGTATATACTTTTAAATATGTATATATATATATATATATATATATATATATATATATATATATATATATATATATATATATATATATATATATATATAAATCTTAGAAAGATAAGCTTGCTGTGAAGAATATCTTTTAATTCATACATACACTGTATTACGATTTTTTTAAATTGCTGTTGTCTTTTTATATCACAATATCCCCACAAATAAACAGTTATACTTAATGTGCAGTATTTTACTTTTTACACTCGTGCATAATGTTCCGGAACTGTGAAACTAGCTTTCTAGTTGTTACCCCTGTGACTGCTGTCAAATTACAGTCAGTCAACATTGACCAGTGATTATACTTGTTTAGTTTCCACAAAAAAAGCTTGCTCACTGAATGAGACAATTTATGTTCCGGAAGTTAAATGTCGGGACGAGCGAAGCCTTCCCTTGTGGAGCATCACCAGAGAATGATGACCATGTCCTTCAATGGTGCATACTAAATCAAGGGACCTGAACAAGACTCTCGAAAGACTATTCGGAGAACTGCCTGATCTAGAAACCACTTCGCGGTTCATCTCAGATATAGGATTGCTGATCTGAACCCTTCAACAAGCAAAATGAGAACGAAGAAGAAGAACTGATGTATGTGTACCCAAATAGTGTAAACAGCAGCAAGGGTTTTTTAAGTGTGTAAATGCAGCTTCTGGCACCCATAAAACTCCCGTGGTAGTGATGACTGGAACTTCTCTTTGCTTTGAGTTATGTCCTCTAGAGCTGAATCGGCTTCTTTTAATAAATGTTGTACTTTTAATCATTTCACTAAAGATAGTTTCACCTCTCAGCAAAGGAAAATGACAAAAAAAATAATTTTTGCTTGCATGTAGAAATGGGAAAGCCTTGTTTGAAAAGATTTAACATGCATTTACATTTCACATGTAAACAATCAATTGCAAATGTGATTATTAAAAACATGATATTTTGACTTCCACTCTTCATTAGAAATATTGGTAACAAAGTCACAGTCAATGTCCTTCAAGTAACATAACATTTTCATCCTTAAGATTTTATATTCTTCTCCTTTGCCTTGCCCATGCTAAGCTAGCGGATACATTGGATTATTTATTCATAAATCAGAACTACTCGTGGCTAACTCCCCTGGCTCTAGTAAGTTTTAATATTATTTTATGTTTGGGTAATTAAATGTTTGATTTCTATGCAACGTTGTGCAAACTTTCATGTTTCAAGTTTATGGTTCTCAGTCAAAGATCGAGCTCCATCAGTTGTTACACTTGCCATCTTGTTCCAAGCCTACCCAACACTCAGACAATGTGTCTTGAATTGAGTGTATTGGTGTACAGCCAATAAGCATTATCTTCGTTTACTACATCTTTTTATAATGAGACAGTTTCAATAATTTATATAGATGTTGTTTTTTTTTAACATTTGCATTTTTATATCTATATACTGTGGGCACACCTGATTTCTGTAGATGTCGGCGGGCCGCATAAAACCTCTCGGCGGGCCGCATGTGGCCCGCGGGTCGTAATTTGCACCACCCCTGGACTAGAGCGATGCGACTTACACGGTATGTGTGCATATGATTCTGTGATGCCAGATTGGAGATGAGGAAGCCAAAATAACAAAAATGGTCAACAATATTCAGAGTTTGGCCATTAATAATTACTTTGGGTGTAGAGCTTCGGTTCTGAACTAGTATTTTAATCTTGCTTTGCCTACTTTTAAATTGATTAGTTTTATTTCTATATTAACAAATTAAAAACCTTACCAAAACTTTCTTTTGCTAAAAAATTAATTGTAATAAACGATTTTTTTCCATCTTTTTATTGCCAGATTTTTAAAGCTTTGTCTTCTGCGAAAGTCGGGAATTGAGCCTGCCATAGTAAAGAAAATCATATTTGGCTTGGCTCTCTATACTGGGTTATTGAACATTCCTGTCACCTTGCTGTTTACAAGGGACGAAACTCCTATGGTGTTCTACCAGGTCAAGGCCGTATACTGTTTCCTGGATCTTCGAACAGACTTGGTCATTCTCATGGAGTTCTTCAGCTACTACTCAATGGTATCGATCTCGGGAGTTGCGCTGACTCTTATTATTCTGTATGGGAAGATTATACTGAAACTGAGAGAGCTGTCTTTCAAACATAAAGAGTTAAAAGGGAAGACCGCTGGCGCGAGCGAAGAGGCCGCCAAGGGGAACCGGCAGAGCCGCGCCATGCTGAAGTCGTCGCTGGTGTTCATCGCCGTCACGGCTGCCTACTTTGGCTGCTTCACGCCGTACGGCGTCGTGGTGATTATGGAAAACGTGCGGTTCCTCCAGGCCCACCAGCTGTCGCCGCTGACCAAAGCGCTGTACGACCTGTGCAAGCTGAGCCCGACCCTGACCCACATGCTCAACCCGTTGATATTCATATTTTCTTCGGATCGATTCATGTCAGAGGTCAAGGCCATCGTCCTGTGCCGCTCGAGTTTCCGTTACTGCTGTGTTCGTCGACAGAATGTTTAGGCGATGCACGTTAAGATCTGTTTAACTCTTGCTATGATAAAAGATCGTAAACACAAAAAAAAAAAGATTAAAATACTCACGTATTACAGTGAAAATATATTCACGTTTAAAGGGTTAATTTTATTTTAATTTTGGCCAAACACTCTTTGGCTTTTTATTTTTTTTTTTGACAGCTTCAGTGGAACGGCAAGAGTTAAAGCGCTTTCATGGCAATGTCCTACTTTGGTCTGTCTTGCAAAATAGTAAACAGTCTATTGTAGAGATAGCCTATACTTACCCTCACAGTAATACGAGTTAAAATAACACAGCAGAAAACCTAATACAAGGCTTTATGATGATAGAACTTCACATGAACTGACTAGGCACGAGGCCAATCGTCACAGAAGGCCTAAACACTGACCTGCAACGTCGCAACCCGTGGACAGTTTAGACCACTAGTTTGTTACCACGGCACATGACTGTAGGACGTGGGAACGAGCTATTGGTGTCCACTGCACACAGGTTGTGACGTCGCTGGTCTTCTATAACCAATGGTCACGTTAGGTAACACACTAAATCTATGCTGCGAACACATTCTCAAGTCGTTACAGAAACATGAATCAACGATGGCACCACATTCCTTTTCACTGTCGTTCGTTAGGACTTAGAACTGAAATTATAAAAGTTCCACCTTTTCAAACAAATTTGAATCCGCCAGAGACAAGGCTAGAAAAATACGTCAAGTTTGGGAGTACCCCAGGATGCATAACATCATGGTTAAAATATACTGCCTGGAAATAATTTGAGGCTATATCTACTAATTAATCTAAATATACAAAATACAATAACGATTAAAGATATACGTAGCCCAAAGATCTCCAGAGCAGGGCACACTTCTCCCGAGCAGTGGCGTAACTAAGGGGGGGGATGGGGGGGGAGAATTTTAAAATCCCCCCGGGCCCCCACCTAGGGGGGGCCCCCAAATGGGTGTCCGAAATTTATTTGTAAATACATAAATTAATATATTTGATTGATAAATAGTGTCAACGGGTGTCTTTTTTTAATCTTTATGGATTAAATTTATCACAAAGACTAAACCTAGATATTTTAAAGATATTTTTGCCGCAGAGATCAGTTTTTAAAAATAGGATGCCCCTTTCAGTTTAAACTTTGTTGCCACGAATAAAACTGCATGATATACAGCGAATTCCAGGTATCTTGTTACCTTTACTAATAATAGATCTAAATGGCGAGTATTATATGGCTACACTAATTAACCTTGAAGCAAAATTTACAGAATCGAGTATAAATAAAAGTTATTCTTAACAATGCTAAAATTGTCCATTATTCGGGTTTGGCGTCTATAATTTCAGAATTAAACTTCACACTCGAGTTATTACCCCTTTATTCATCTTTCCTCAATCCAATGGAAACTCTCTCTTTTTATTTACATCTAATGATCTAATCCTGCTTTCGCACAAAACATAAACAAAAAATAATGACGTAATATCATATAATATTAATACATCCTTCCTATTGAAGTTATTATCACACCCTTCCTTTTAAAGTTCTTAATAGTGATATCTACTAGCAGGGCCGGCCCTAGCATTTGCGGGGCCCTATGCGAAACGGATCGCGCGGGCCTAGTCTGGGTAGGGATAAGCATAATGTCAAAATTATTATTTTTTGAATTAGAAAATAGGCCTACTTTCGTCTTTGCAATAAATTTTTAATCAAATGAAAGCTCGCAATGCCACTTTTTAATTATTGGCACACCAAAACGTCAATTTCGTCTATTCTTCAGGAGATTTGAATGAATTCAAAAAAAGTTCAGGACTTTATCGTATATTTTGCCTTTTCATGAGATTTCCTGGAGGCCCTGAAAAATCAGGAGGTCGCGAAAACCCTGTTATTTTATATACGTTATAATTGTTTAATTTAATAATGTACACTTGGAATTAGCGCGGGGCCTATGAAAGCGCGGCGCCCACTGCGACCGGCACTGTCTACTAGGAACTTTAACAATTCGTCCACTTTTGGTTGTTTTGACTGAACAAGTTCTCTAGACGTTGGTGTATAACTGTCTGTTTCGTTTGTAGCAACAGTTTGCAGTTCATTGTCTTCATCGGTATCATAGTACCCAGAGATGTCTTCATCGAAACTCTTATTTAAAAAGCGTTGATTTCTTCTGTATGTTATTCCATTGTTTGTCTTTATGATGTAAGATCTGGGTGCTGAATTTTTTTTAATGACAACTGCTTTCTGCCATGTTTGACCTAGACGAACTCTCCGACAGAATAATCTTTAGGTAGTCTTGCTTTTGCATCGTATTTCACTTAGCTTTTCGTCTGTCGTTCGTTGAGTAATGTCTCCGCATTTTCAGCTACCGATGGTTTCAATAGTTTGGGATCAGTTGGAATGATTCCCTGAGTCTTCTACTCGTCAGCAGTTGTGATGGTGAATACGGCAGTCCACTTATCGGAGTATTTCTATACTCGAGCATAACGAGATATGGATCTTTCCCACTTTTGTATACTCTGAATCCTTTTGCTTTCGAATAAAACATAAACAACCAACAATGACGTAATGCCATATAATATTAGCACAGAATCTTCTTCATGCAGTGGAAAATTACGAATTTTTTGCCTATCTTGAATTTTGGTCAAAGCTCCTGTGCCCAATTAATATAGTTCGGAAGAAACTACAAAAGTCTGGACTGCATATACGAGAATCTGCTAAAGAAATTAGTACCCTTTCATGCTTTCTGCAAAATGATGAGAAACTGACAAAAACCCAATCCATCGAAAAAGCAAAAGAAGGTAGTGAATACTATGGATTCCCTGTAATCAAAACAACCATATGAAAGAAAAGACTTGATGGGAAGTTGTCTAATGTAGGACTGTCAATACAACTGCAATTCAAACGTGTTGCGACAGAAGTGCTGGACAGATTTCATATGGAGATGAAGGGCAGATTCCAAAGGCTGGAAAGAAAATGGATATCTTTGGGTTTCTTCTTGAACCAAGACACCTGTTAGAAGACACGCTTGTTACAAACTGTGCTACTTTTCCTGTTTGTATGATGAAATAAATGGAAAATCGCTTTTTCAATGATGTCATTGATGCACGAGCACTTTTCATCAACAAGCAGTAATACAATCACCAATAGACATATTGAGAAAACAGGCTTCATATGGGAATTACGTGTGCTCAGACTTTGCAACCTCCTCCGAATACCGCTAACTCAGGCCACTTCCATTACGTCATGTGAGAGATCATTCTCAAAGCTCAAGCTCATCAAAAAGAATCTCAGGAGCACAATGACGCAAGAAAGGCTTATCATGGTTTTAATGTCAGTGAAGTCACAAATACTAGAAAGTATCGATGTAGTTGATGTTATAGATGTCTTTGCTGCACAGAATGCACGACGTGAAGCGATATCAATTTAGATTTGTCACTTGTGCATTATTTAACTAATAAACAACGGTATTATTAATTAAAAGATTCTTGATGATTACTTTTTGTTAAGTTTACTGATAAACTGAACCAATTTGATTTTGGGCTTATATATTTTTGCGTACATTATCTCATGTCATATGTCGAATGTCAAAATGCAAGGGGCCCCCAAAGAGGTCAATCCCCCCGGGCCCCCAAATCCCTAGTTACGCCCCTGCTCCCGAGTACCCCAAGACACACGACCAATAACTGACAGTAAAAAGATATATACAGTTCACAACACAGGTCCAGTGGTCAAGTTGGTAACTCAGGAGCAAAAGGCAACTAAATACACTTTACATGCCGCTTAAATAAACTTCATGTAGGGGAAAACCTCCTGTCTTTACACTAGCTCAAAAATAGTTAACTCCCCATGACGTCACATCTATCCCGCCATCCATGTCACACATTTAGTTTTTTTTTTACTCATTTTCCCACCTTTGTAATTCACTCTTTTATCACTCTATAAGAACGCTTTTTTTTTTTTTTTAAATTTAGAAAAGCATATTTCCTTTGGATTGAGGAAAGATGAATAGAGGGGTAATAACTCGAGTGTGAAGTGTAAGTCTGAAATTATAGAAGCCAAACCCGAATAATGGACGATTCTAGCATTATTAAGAACAATTATTATATCTGTCATACCCGATTCTGTAAATTTTGCTTCAAGGTTAATTAGCGTAACTCTCAGGAATGGATCGTAGGCCTACTTGGATAGTAATCTAACTCCAGGTTATTTGTTTGATTTCGTACTTCTAATTCTTCTTCAGCTCGTTCGTGATGCCAACATTCGTGATGCCCACATTCTTGATGCCCACGTTCGTGATGCCCACATTCTTGATGCCCATATTTGTGATGCCCACATTCGTGATGCCCACATTCGTGATGCCCACATTCTTGATGCCCACGTTCGTGATGCCCACATTCTTGATGCCCACATTTGTGATGCCCACGTTCGTGATGCCCACGTTCGTGATGCCCACGTTCGTGATGCCCACATTCTTGATGCCCGCATTTGTGATGCCCACGTTCGTGTTGCCCACATTCGTGATGCCAGATTCTGCTTATAGAGTCCAAGAATGTCTCCTGATAATCTCTCCACATTTTCCCCTTTCGCTTATTTCAAGCTTGCGCCTTTCTGTCATTATTGTTGCCTAGTCACAGACAAACTTCAAGTTCCCTCAGGGCAAGTGATGTGCGTCTGAGAGGCTAAAACCGCTTGGTTACGACATTGCCACCTTACACGAGGGGTTGAGCTAGAATCCTGAATCTAGCAAGGTTGTGTTTGCTGAGCGGTTGGAAAACCTTCTCATAGATACCCCTCCCCCCACTGGTCCACAAAAGAGATAGGACCATTACTAATGAGTAATTAAAAAAAACAACACATAAACTTGTTCTTAAACA
This sequence comes from Biomphalaria glabrata, assembly GCF_947242115.1. Classification (NCBI taxonomy): domain Eukaryota; kingdom Metazoa; phylum Mollusca; class Gastropoda; family Planorbidae; genus Biomphalaria; species Biomphalaria glabrata. The sequence continues at coordinate 1,591,654 of NC_074717.1, read as the reverse complement.
ATAAAATAGCCTCATATAAGGCTACAAAAAATTATAAGTTTAATAACTGCTAAAATGTTATTCAAGCTGGTCTACAGCTAAATTTAATTTAAGAACTAATATAAGACAACAAATTACCATAACAAATAAATGTGTATGTAGCCATATATATGATTACAATGTGCAGTTTTACTGAGAAAGTTTGCCCTCAGTTCGATGCCCCCCACCACAACATGATGTCCCGTGCGGCCTGCACCTCCCGCACATTATTACCACTATTATTACTATTACCACGCCACTTATTTATAATTACAGTTTGTTCACTTCCTATTTGGAAATATTAAATCCATTGATATAATGAACCATTAATGCCAAAGTATTTTAGTTTTTAAGCAAGCTATTGGTAATAAACTATTTACCTTTAGACAGATCTAATAAAAATGCATTTCCTCACTATTATCTAATCCCTTTGAAAAATCATCAATTAATCCAATTTTTCGCATGACCAATATTTCTAAAGCCATATTGGATTGGAGTGAGGACATTGTGTTTATCTTAATGATTTATAATATTGCTACATATTATGTGTTCTAGAATTTTACATTTGATGCTTGCTAGTGATAATAATCTGTAGCTTCCCAGATCAGATTTAAAAAACCAACAACAGGGAAGTGACATTTGGCTCTTTCCAGCTCCTCAATTTCCTGCCATGATTGAGTGAAGGCTGAATAGGTATTTTGAACACAGGGGCAAGCTCAGTTCTTTGAGCAATCTAGCTGGAATACCATCAGATCCAGAAGATGTAATTGGCTTTATGCTTGCCAATCTTGCGGGACCCCCTGGGTGAGCTTTTTTTTTTTTTATCTCACTCGGGGTAGGGATGGAACAAGTAGCCCGCACAACAGTCCAAAAAGTCCGCCACGCCGTTCCACTACGTTCTAGTGGGCCGTCATCAGAGACCCGTGTGGCTGGAGTGGCGGTCCCTGCACGGAACAGTGGCGGTTACAGAATCAGACAAGCTCCCCGCAATCAGCTCTGTTCTAGGCCACTTGTAGCGAGTGGGGTCCAGGAACGGGGACGGTGCGCTGTGTACACGGCCCGGTCTGGCCCAGTCAACCGATATGAAAGTCTACCGTTGGGAGCCCTCAGACAGGGGTGAAGAGCCCCATGTCCAGGCCTGATAGTTAGATAAAGCCTTTCTATCGGCGCCTACTGGACTTCACTGAAGGTGCATAGGTACTAAGAGTTTTAGCTTTAATTTTATTTTCCTTACGTGTTATCTTTGTTATTATTATTATTATTATGTTAGAAACGAACAAGTAGTCATTCTCTGGCTCTGCCAGGGTCGAGTTTCGCTAAAGAGAAACAAAATTCATCGTAGTCCCTTTAACAGTTTCCACTGAGGAATTTTCTGGTGATGTGGCAGGTCTGCAGCAGTACCTCTGACAGGCAACGAAGATGTTCCTAGGAATGTTAAGGGCCTTGAAGGTGTGTGTGAGGTCAGTTGTTATTATCCCCTCGGTTGATATAACAATGGGGTATATTGTTATTTTTGACAATTTCCATAGACGCTTAATCTCCAAGCCTAGGTTCCCATATTTTCTTTGTTTTTCTATTTCAGTTTTTCTTAAATTATGAGACAGTGGTACGGCGATAGCGATAATGGTAGCGGTTTTTTTCTTTTTTATCGATGAACAGCAGATCCGGGCGATTGAAATCTACCGTTTTGTCGGTCAGAATAGGCCTATCCCAGTACAGCAGATGTTCAGTAGACTCGAGAACCTCTTGCTGAGAGTATTTATAATAAGGGGGAGTGTCCTTACCGATCAATTTGTACGTCAAAGCCAGGTGTTGGTGTATTAACTTTGCAACTTGGTTATGGCGACCTAGGTAGGCTGATTCTGATAGGGCTGGACATCCTCCCATAATGTGTTCAATCGACTCGCCCACATTTCCACATTTTCGGCATTTATTTATTATTATTATTATTATTATAGCTTTTATATAGCGCTACTTTGCTTATGCTTATAGCATGCTCAGAGCGCTTTTAGTCCAATCTCATTTATAAACCAGTGGGGGGCGCTCAGTAAACGCAACTCTGCCCGAGTCGGGTGTCGAACCTCGAGCCCCCTTCTAGGTAGCCAAGCCAAGCCAAGTTCAAGCGCACTTGGACTCTCGACCACGCTTCGCAGGAGTATCCTGTTATTTCCAATTTCCTAGATTTGATGTATGAACATACATTTTTTATCTGAACCAGATCTAGATTAGAATTCGTATATTTTACACATTTAATCTTTAAATTACTAGACCCAGGCCAATGTTATGATCAGGCATAGTAGGCCTTTTGGTACCGGGTAATATTGCAAGCCTACTATGATGTCCGTATCCGATTCACTTCTTAATGTGATAAAACTGTTTACATTATAAATAAATCTGCACCTCCTAAGCCGTGAGAGGATAAGTGATTGCCTTAATAATTAATATTTTGTTCAAATTACTAATACATTCATAATATATATATATATATATATATATTATAAACATATCTTTATCTGGACTCTTTTTAGTTTTATTTAGACTGACAAGTTTATAAAAATGCGCAAATAAAAGTTGTTCTTTTTTTTTTATAACTATTTTAAACTTATATTTAAAAGGTATCTAAATTCTTTTTTAAAAACATTTCATTTAAAAGTGGTGTATTTTTTTTTTATCTGCTTTCATATGTAATTTTAAAATTAGATGGTTAACTTTAAGAAAAATAAAAAAGTAGCCTTTGCATCAGAACTTTAAATGATCTAAAGTACCATGATGTCCGATTTTTATTTTTCAAGTTTCTGATATCTAAAGGGGAGGGACGGACAGACGGACAGACAGAAAAGCCACACAAAAATAATAGCGACTTTTCCCCTTCCGGGGGGTGCTGAAAAAGGTTGACTAAAAAGTAATATATAATATTGAATAGAAAAATAGCAAGAAATAATTCCTTTCAAACTCCACTGACGTTTATTATTGTTTTATTGTTATGTAATAATATTTCATTCTTCGAATCGACGACGATAATTTAAGAATTCTTCTCGATCCAACTTCTGTAGTACTGTGTCACATCTGTGTACACGACAGGATAATCCCCTATAGCATTGAAAATAAAGTTTAAAAAAAGGACAATAACACACCTCCAGAAAATCAGGATGAACACACATTACCATCACACAATTACAGAAGCTTAATGATTCAAGTCATAGCGTAGCTTTAGAAAAACTTTCTTACACAGAAACTAGAAACTTATAACACAAACTTACTAGGACAATTTGTTGTCCCGAAGGAAAGGACTCCAACCAGCTTATCCAGCTTTGGGCCACACAACAAAGGGCCGCCACTATCGCCATTACAGCTAGTGCTGTCACCTTAGGTGTGAAAAGAAAATGGCCGTAAAATACTTATGTTAGGCCTATGTTCAAATTTGATTTAAAATAATATAAGATATTTGATTTTTGGGGGGAATCGTTATTATTTTTTCTCATTGAAAACGCATTTTGAAAAAAAAAAATTAAAAGAGAAATTGTGTTTTCTTATAAAACTCTAATGTAGCCCCTCTCTCTAAAGAGGGCTTTTTCATGACAATGAATCATCTATTTTGTAAGCAATGTAGTTAAAAATGAAAATTGTAAGAAATTTGAGCACGAAATTAAATATACACGTCTGCAAATGGTGGTGTCTGAGCGGTTAAGGGGTTGGCTTCTGAACCTAAGGATTGGAATCTCGGTGTAGACTGAGAATTTAAATTTCGAGATTTTCAGGGCGCCCCTGAGTCCACCCCAATTCCGATATTTCCTGCTTTAGATGGGGAAAGTAAAGGCGGTTGGTCGTAGTGCTGGCCACATGACATGATAACACCCTGCTCGTTGACCGTTGGCCAAAGGAACATCATCTGCCCTCTAGATCGCACGGTCTGCAAGGGAAATTTAACTCTTTCTTTGCATACCTCTACAAGCTACTAAGAACCATAATCCAACTTCCTTCCATAGAAGATAGGCCTGTGCAAGTTGAAGGCGTGATAGTATTATTTGGCTTCTTAAGTATATGTCACAAGTTTTATGTTTGCCGAGTAGCTTTGTACTGTTCCCACCATCATATGGCATACAAAGATTAAGAGGTGCCTATAATTTTTCGATACATACAACGAGGATATAAACATAGAGTTGAAGCTAGGTGCTGAAACAAATGTGATACATACATATATTAAACATAAATTAATAGCATCACCGGGGACAGACTTACCAAGAGAGAAAGTAGCGCATTCAAAAATATTCATTATATGCTATTGGAAAAAAATAACGCCATATACAAAGCAATTTAAAACGTTAAAATATTAGGACAACCTAAATGTAACTATATGCATTGCTATGTTTTGCAAAATGGAACTACTTAATTTGTACGCTTACTAATAAAATATGCATCTTTTTGTTAAAACAAAAGCCCAATAAAGAGGCCATAGCCCAAAAAAGAGACAATGCCCAAAAAAGAGGCAAAGAAAAGAGGCAAAAGCCCAAGGATTCCTAGGATGTAAACAGCTCGACAACTGAAGTCAAAAGCTAAAAAGCTGAGGTATCCTAAAAAAAAGAAAAAGAAGAATTGCTAGCCTAGCGATAACGCACTAAGCGAACTTAACCTCTAGACCATCGGAACGTCCATAAAATCATTCTTCTCGTCCAGAGTCATTTCGCCCGTATGCAAACTACCACCCCCAGTGGTCAAAGGTCACATGCCCTAGCTAGCCTCTCCCCCACCTCGCAGCATCTGTTCACTAATAACTTCAATTGAGCTGACACAGACAGCCGTTAGGCATGTATTAGAGTCCAGTGATGCTCAACCTAATGGACCTCATTCACCAATCGTAAACAAACAACATTTAGTCACGTGATCTTATTGATAAAACAACGAAAAAAACTGTCACGTGACAACCATCATAAATTAAACATGAGATCGTAAATTATATAGAAGAGATAGAGCACCACGTGGCTAAATGTTGTTTGTTTACGATTGGTGAATTAGGTCCATTTGACCTGCGGGCCATTTTAACTTTCGAAACGCGTGTCGCGGGCCACATCAACAAAAAGGTACGAAAAAATGAAATCAAAATTTACCTGAAACTATTTGAAACTATTGGATCTAGTACTTACATTAATTAATGGGATAGTTAAAGTCTATCATTTTTTACGCGTCTTAAAATGGTTTCATTTCTCTACTTCAAATGTGAGCAACATTGTAGCTACCTTTACCACCAACTTATTTTCTTGTCTCTTTTCGGTAAATATTCCCATCGACCCTGCAATCTCTAGTCGTAGTTTAACCAATCTTTTATACGCGGCTCAAACCAAGAAGGCCTTCATATTTGTTTTATAATGCCGCTGTACATGTTATTTTTTTTGTTTGAAACAGCCAGGCTGTTGTGACACGGTTACTATGTGTGGTCAACCGTGACACACGGTCAAGTGTTGGGTATCGGAGAGTTAGGGGACTTGCGGGAAGTGACGAGAGTGTTAAAAATATGCAGAAGGAAGTCATCTAGTGGAGTTGGTGATCTGTCGATAATATTAGCCTTGTAAATATGGTATGTTTGAATGCTTCACAATAAAAGGCAGTTTATACTTAAAAAGGACTTGTTTCTTCACAACTGGCGACCCCGACGAGATTTCTTTACAAAACAAATATGTTGTCATGTTCCACAAAAAAAAAAGATCCATTCACTTTAACTGGTAGATTCTACATTCAGAATTCCATTTCATAAACTCATAATCGCACACTCGTTAAAGGTCGTGTATCAATCCATCACAGAAAACGTGAGGGCCCTAACGGAGGTAAACATACATATACAACTAATTTAAAAAGGGGGGGGGGGAGAATATCTACTTTTTGTGCCGACGTTTCGTCGGGCCGGATGGAACCACATCGCGGGCCGGTTCTGGCCCGCGGGCCGTACTTTGTGCATCACTGTATTAGACAAACAATGGCTCTATCTAATTGTGTATCTCTCATAATGGCAAGCTGACAACATAAACACATTACATATAGAAGCTTCAGTGGGTAGGAGCAATTAAGCTGTGAACGTACACATAGAGTTTGAAGCTAGGTGCTGAAACAAATGATGATACTTACATATATTAAACATAAATGAATAACAGCACCATTAGAATGTTTTTTTTTTGACATTCCGATGGTCTAGAGGTTAAGTTCGCTTAGTGCGTTATCGCTAGGCGGTGGTGTCGTTTCCAGAGTCACTGGTTCGAGCCTTGGTTGGCGCAGTCCCTTATTTTCGTAGCATATTTATTCAATACGTTCTCTCTTAAGAACTTGGTCCCTGGTGCTGATATTCATTTATGTTTAATATATGTATGTATCACATACAACGAGGACACAGCACAATGTAAATTGTTTTACACGTTGAACTCTGCGCTGACTATAATTTTAATTCTTTGAATCTCAATGTTAAATAAAAAAAGAAACATATGGTAAATATGTATCTCCCCTACTGAAAAGCTTCCCGTGTTTGTTACTATTAATAGTGAACAGTTGTAAAAGTGGTGCATTTTTATGAAAAAAACTGCTTGCATAAGTGATTTAAAAAATTAGATATTTCGCTTTCAGAAAAGAAAAAAAGTTGCCGTTGCATCAGAACTATGAATGGACTAAAATATTATGATTTCGGATTTTCACTATCTTTTGTAGTTTACGAGATCTAAACGGGACGGACGGACGGACAGACATTTCAAACAAAACTGAAAGCGTCTTTTCCCCTTTCTGGGACGCTAAAACAACAATGCTCCCCCACAATCCCTTTCCAACTGGTCCATACTTGTGATAGGATCATAGCGATTTGAAAAAAACTAAATGCCTGTAATTGCGCAAAACAAAAAAAAAATACTAGTTACATTTTTTTTTCTAATCTAATAATTTATTATTCTTAGTCCAGATCTATTAGAACTGACTGATGATCTTGTCTTATCTTATAAAATACATACGTTACTTCAAAAAAAAAAAAAAAGAGAAGATGATTGAGTCCTACGCGTTACGCATCTAGTGATGCAAGTTAACCAATGACTTAAATACTATCAGTGCATTGGCTTTCCTGGCTGCCTCAGGCAACCCATTCAATACTCTCATAGCACTAGACAACTAATTAATACAACTACGCTTAATATAAATATTGGCATCAATATTGGCATCATGGGAAATGAAAAGGCAGATAAGCTATCAAAGGCAGGTTCATCTATGGAACAACCAGATAGAATTGTTAACTACCTCACCCTAAGGTCAATGTTAGTCAACAATCACAAAGAGGAGTGGCTCAACTAATGGGCATCAGGAAACACATGCAGAGCCATGTACAAAGAAATGACTACGCCTAACAAACTGGACAGTATTAACTTCCTCCCCCGCAAAGAACAATCTACAATCTTCCAACTAAGAACACACACCACTATTAAATTACCACCTGAACAAAATAAACTCCACACAACTCCCCCTTTGCAGACACTGCGCCCACCCCTTTGAAACCGTAAACCATATCCTCTTTGAATGCCCCTCCCTAATCCACCTTAGGCAGACCCTACTTCCACTACAGCCCAACATAACCAACACCCTGTACGGCAGTGCTGAACTGAAGAAAACAGCACACTTTTTTTCCTTGGCACAGTCTGCAAAAGAGCTCACAGCTCAGCAGCAATAAAGCTGGCTTGAAGAAGAAGAAGAAACAAATATTTATATTTTAAACTTTGCTAGTTCTCTCCCCCTGTTTTTTTTTTCATAATTACCTTGTTCACTTGCGACGCACACAAACTCTTTGTTGTCTATCCCCTCGCTTTGATCACTCCAATAATATATGCATTCTTCTTGTGAGAGTAACATTACCGATGTTTTCTGGAGCCTATTTGGAAATGCATTGTCTGAATAGTTGTTTCTACCCCATCCACTTATGATGCAGGGTGTATCAACAAAGTTTGAGCTATCATCCGCTAATTGTGCCACCTAAGAGGAAAACACGTGAAAATATAATTGTACCACACGATGCTTAAAGAAGCCAAATGCTAACAGGACATTTTGTTTACAGTATTTTAATATAGCATCGTTTATTTCGGGTAATTATAGTTCAACAAATATATAGGTACGGAAGGTTATGTCCATGGTGTCTGAGGAAAAAATGCTCAAACTGTCTTTAGGATTTGTTACATATATTCAACAATGGGAAACAATCTGTAACTCTTTTTCTCCTAATTAACGATTAATTTGATTCCATTAATAACTAAAATTAAATTTTTGTTGTATAAACTTTAATTTGTAGTATATAAAAAGAGCTAGCATTCAGCTAAAATTCTATACCAAAAGTAACGTTTTCTAATTACAAATCAAAATGTTATTGAAGATTTCCCCAAAGCACTGTACGGTAGAAGCCTTCTTTGCTAGAATCGAGGTAAACTTTAATCCGAGATTTTTTTGACACTGCAATGCGAACGTCGAAATAGTAAAATGTCACGAACAGGGGTTTATAAAATTTGAGATCTTCGTATGCTGAATCGACCTGAAGCCAGAGGAACTGTTCATTCATAAGGGTTGGAGATTGTCGGTAAACCTATTGGACATATTTTTCTTTTTCGTGAAGGCAGTCGTTAGAGCCACATATTCCTATCAAATTACCTCATCAGTTTTGAGAAGTACAGTTTGCCCGATGTCAGAAGCATTGTGAGTACTACAAGTTTGTTAGCTAACTGAATCGCTCAGTCTTACCCTTTGAGAAATCCTTGTGGAGCAGTTTGCTCATTGAACCGGTTGCCACTAATATAACGGTCACTGCATTTGACCTTTGGAAGGTTAGTGAAGTCTGATTCGTTGTTGCTGAACATTAGTCTATTTATTGTTAGTCGATCTAGACCATATCTAGACTGTTTGATGCTGAGTTTGTGGAAATAGCTACATCCACCTACTTATTTTGTACCCGTCGTCGTCGACGATGACCTTGGTCTCACCTAGTCTACATTGGACATTACGGACATTTTGGTCTACTGAAGCAGCATGCAGCAGCAACCGTCGTCGTACTACCAGATTAGTAGCAGAAGCAGTGAACTATTTTAGAGAATCGTTATTCGTCAGCCCAGATCAAGTCATCGTCAAGAAAGTCGTTATTCGCTCGCTCAGATCAAGTCGTCAAGAGACCGTTACTCGTCAGTATTTGTCTACACAAATCATTCGTAGCCAGGAGAACTGTTAACTAATTCGTCAGCAGTCGTTTATAGTCTGCAAATCAAGTCGTCGCAACTACACATACGGTCGTCAACAGTCGTTTTAAGAAACTGAAGTATTTTGCTGTGGCATATCAAGACATCTGGGGCATTACGTGAGATACTCGACACAGGTCGTATCCAGTGGCACTGTGGCAGTACCGGAGAACAGAGTCGGAAGAGAGACAGTAGAATTTGCTGTAGATCAATAATCTATGATATTCGGAATCTGAACATTGGAATTCTCTTTCTTATCAAAGCTAAGTGCCATTTTTCTTATTAGTATATGTTTAGATTGCCTTAAAAATAGGTTTTGTCTAAATTTGGTACGTTAGCCTGAGTACAATCAGGTGGTGCGCATTAAACCCAAGTGAAAAAGACGTAATCTAGACAAAAAACTATAATGTATATTTAGGATTGTAATTGTTTTTGTTTGTGTAAACGTCATATCCGTTGTTGCTTGGTTACTTCGTGACGTTATCAATGTGTGCCATATTGTCATATCCCAACCCATAGCGATAGCCTCATTTAATTATTTCATGTGTGTATATTATATTATAATATTTATTTTGTATTAATTTAATTAGATCTGTTATTTTTTCACTTAATGATAAAAAGTGCAGGTAAGATTCTTTTATTGTGAATCAGACTAAAATATTTTTTTTTAGTTTGAGCGGTTAAAATCAAATATGATTTTGCCATGAGAATAGTGCCAAAACTGGCATAGTAGTCAAACATTGTCGTCTGGCTATTTTTAGATTTACAAATTCTTGCACATCTGGACTTTAGTTTTGTATTAATTTGAAAGTTGAGGAAGGTAGTATATTCTAGATATATATCTAATTAAAGATACATATTGTATGGACATACTTGTATGGTTAAATAGAACCATAATTTCTGGACTAGATTTAATCTAGATCTAGACTCTAGACAGTCGTACTGGTCATTATTGACATAAACTAAACTTATACTACTCTGACTCTGGATCTAGATCTAGACTATCATTTATTCATTAGTTACTTTTTTTCTATGATCGTTTTGATTTACTAGATTTAGTATCATTTAGTTACTAATTTAGTATAGTATAGATATTAGAATCTGTTGGATTCTAGATCTAATATTATACTAATATAACTATCATTAAATTAGTTAATTAATCGGATTTGAATTTGTCAATAGTAGTCATAACTAGACTATAATAATTAGATCTAGTAATTATAATAATATTCATATAAGTTGACACTTGAAACTTAGATAAACTTGTTTAGAATTTAAATTTTAGCCATAGCTAAACTATAAGGCTAAGTAAATATATACATCTAAGTCCTTATTGAGATAAAAACATAATACAATGGCTACATCCTCATATGTGGACCTTAAGGAGGTTAAGGAAGCAGCTATGCAGGATGGAAAGGCTATGGAGTTAAAAGTAAAGGACTTGGCAGCTTATGTACAGCAAGTTGTGAGGGAAGAAATGGAACGTCAAGATAAAATAAGAAGGGAAAAAGACAAGAGATAGAGAGACAGAAAGAAGAAAAAAGACAAGAGATAGAGAGACAGAAAGAAGAAAAAAGACAAGAGATAGAGAGACAGAAAGAGAAAAAAGACAAGAGATAGAGAGACAGAAAGAAGAAAAAAGACAAGAGATAGAGAGACAGAAAGAAGAAAAAAGACAAGAGATAGAGAGACAGAGAAAAAAGACAAGAGATAGAGAGACAGAAAGAAGAAAAAAGACAAGAGATAGAGAGACAGAAAGAGAAAAAAGACAAGAGATAGAGAGACAGAAAGAAGAAAAAAGACAAGAGATAGAGAGACAGAAAGAAGAAAAAAGACAAGAGATAGAAAGACAAGATAGGATCAGAAAGGAAGAATATGAGAAGCAAAAAGAGGACCAAGAAAGGCAAGACAAAGAGAGAGAGAAAAAAACAGAACATGAGGCTAAAATGGAGAAGATGAGATTGGATGCAGCACAAGCCAGAGCAAACATGGCTAAAGAAGAAGATACAAAATTTTGATGAACAGAAGGATGACATTGGTGACTTTCTGAAAAGATATGAAGCAAAAAATGTCTACATTTAATATGCCAGAGGAAGAATGGTCTGAAATACTGATAGACTTTGTCCATGGTCAAGCTTTAACAATATGCCAAAATCATGACCATCATATTGATGATAGCTATCAAGTCTTGAAAAGAGAGTTGTTGAATGCCTATGGTCATAATGCTACAACTTTAAGAAAGAAATACTTTGACAATATACCATCATTAGAAATAGAACCCCAAACTACCAATAACATGGAAAAAGATTTTTTTCAATAAGTGGGTAAAGTTAGAGAAATTGGGAAATTCTTATGAGGGATTAAAAAATTTCATTTTGTTAGATAACTTAATCAACAAGTGTGATCTCCAACTTCAGTCATTCATTAAAGAGAGAAATCCTAAATGTTTAGATGAAGTAACAGAAATAATGAGAATTTATAAAAATGCTTATCCAACTAATCCATTCTCTACTAAAGATAAGAATAAGGTAGATTTAATAGGATACACAGGGGAGAAAAAAGTCAGAAGAAATGATAGATATTTTGGAGAAACTGAAGATAGGTTTGAAAATAGAAATAGAGATAGAAATGCAAGATCAAAATCTAGGGATAATCATTATGAGGAAATAACTTGTTTCAATTGCAATAAGAAAGGTCACATAGCTTCCCATTGCAAAAAAAACAACATACTATAGAACAAATGAAAGGAACTCATATAAGGATAGAAATCAAAACAGAAGTAGTAGTAAACATAGAGATAGGAATCAAACAAGCAGAGTTTACTATACTAATGAAAATCAGGATAGAGATTATAGTGATGATAGTGAAATTGAGCAATCAAATTATGGTAACACTATAGAAGAAATTAATATGGTTAAAGAAAAGAGAAATAATTTTAAACTATTCAAAGGTCTAGTAAATGGAAAATCTGTAAACTTTATTATGAACACAGCATGCACAACAATTGCAATTCATTCAACATTTGTAGAACTATGGTGTTACTTAGATTACATGAATTAGATTGTTAGATGGCAGTATTAAGAAATTTAAAGCTTGCAGAATTTTTATCAAGACACCATTTTTCACTGGTTACTGTAATGCTGAAGCCATACCAAGTTTGACACAGGATATGCTATTGGGTAACATTAGAGGAATTAAATCCTGTACCATGAGGGACATTGAAAGATGGCAAAACAAATATGGTCATTTGTTAAACAGAAATATGAGAAATACTAAACAGTACAGTAGACCTATGAATAACTCCTATAATAGAAGAGACATGACTTGTTATAATTGTCATAAGCAAGGACATTTTGCTAGAGAATGTTGGAGTAGGTCACATACCAATCAGAAGATAGCAAGTTCTTATTGTGGTAAAAATAATGAAAGAAGGACTCAAAGTAGAAACAAATATAATGACTATAAAGCAAATGGGTACAGAACTTATGATAAACAAAATGACATGAGAAGAAATAGTATAAATTGAGAAGTGATATTTTGTATATGGAACCATGTTTAAGTTAAACTGGTTATTAAAGTTTATTTATGTGTTGAGAAATAATATGAGACAAATTTTAAATTGAAGTATAAGTTGTTTAATGACTATAATAAATGATGTGAAATTCTCTGAAGTGACATTCCATGGTAATGATATATTATTTTAAACTTGTAAAGTTATAAAACTAAAGTGGAGGTACCTCTTGTACTGAATTGACATATGGATATTGATTGATAATTTTAAATTGGTTATATGCTGTCTAGATTGACATTAATATGAGGATTTGATACTTGTAAATACTATATATATAGTACATTACTGTTTGATATTATATAGTATTATTAATTAACATTGCACAATCTGAATGTTAGTTGACAAGGGAGATAAGTAAAAATTATAATAATTGTAAATAGACATCAGAAAGTAAGTATGGTTATATTTTATTGTGAATCATTTTTATTTATCATTGGAAAAAGTTAGGTCGATGGAAAAGGGTGAGTGGAAAAGACAAATGGACAAAAGCTTATAAAAGGATGGTAAGGAAAAACTTATTAAATGTGGAGACAAAGTTTATAATTTGTTTTGACATATTATATTTTGTCAGATTACTGCCAGTGGAGAATATCTTTGGGAGATCTGTGAAGTGCCCATGAAATGCCACATTGCTATGATGAACTTTGAAAGTATACAGAGTGCCAAGTGAACATTGTTATGAACATTGAAATGAAAATTATTGGAAATATGGATATGAACATTGAGATGAACATTAGTGTCAAGCCAAGATGAAGATGTCAAGATTTTATGTTTGTTGTCTTCCCCATGAAATGCAAATGCCCTTGTAAGACTTGACAGTAGCATTTTTTCCAAAGGGTGGGGGGGGAGGAATCTGTTAGGCACCTAGTTTATATTATTAGTTTGTTAGAGACGCACCATAGGAGACGTATATTGAACGGGACTAGTGACGCTTGGGATATTTTGGGTTAGAGACTGGAAAAATCATTTAGCAATAGGATTCTCTTGGGTAAAGACGTGTTTTATTTGACAGAGACTCTGACTGTGGCCTTTTATTGGATTAAACTTATAATTCATTGTTCATCTGTGTTGACCACATCTTTTCAATCGTTAAATTGATGTTTGTTGATTATGTGCTGTCGTTCAACTACATTGAATACACCCGAACAAGAAACCCAAACGCTTGCTGAGTAATTGATTGAAATCTAACAATCATCTACAGTTGACTTCAGTACAGAATTAAACATACATCACAGTATGAAGAGCTCCAGGTCCTGGCCTGTTCGTTGAATAAAAGCCTTTCCTAAGATCAACTTGATAATGGTGCTATCAGCGGCGATTCCCTATTTAAGACCAATTGGACTTTATGGAAGGTGGATGCGGGGTCTTGACTTGCACGATGTCTAAATAACAAAGAAAACAAAGCAGATTCCTGTGCCGTGTTACAAAGAGTTAACTCTGCAGAGTACATGGAGGCTTACTAATGTAGATGGCCTGTTTTGTTTACGTAAAATCAGACTGGTGTTTTGTAATGGGAAAAACGTACAGTTCTGGCTTTGTTTAGATTGTTACAATCTAGAATCGTATCAACTAAGTCGTAACATATTACATTTTTTTTAGGTCGTCACCAGTTTGTCAAGGGAGGTAAGGCGAGAGTGAATTTGTTACTTTGATATTTTTGGTATAATAGTTATATCCCTTTGTTTAAGTAAATAGTCTTGCACGTGATGCGAACTGAATGATAAAGTCTTCCTTGAATGTGCGAGAGAGTGTGTTAGTCAGTGGAAGTTTGTGTATTAATATTTCCTAAGAGTTGTCATTGTGTGCTTTATTGAATATTAAAGTATTATTGTTATTCATGGATAGTTGGAGTTTAGAGTTGAAGTTTATCTAGGAATAATTGTTCTAATTTGGGTAACCCCTAACCAGCCAAACGAGAAAATAACCGGACACTGAAAGAGTTAATAGCAGGAAGATTAAAGTCAAATAATGGACAGCTGTATGTGGAATTGGTCTTCTAAAATCTAGAATCATATTCATCATTATCATCATCGGCCTCTTTCAGTAGTTTATGGTTCATCTCAGAGCACACTTCCTCATGTGGCTGTGGAGCCCTAATTTAGAGAGACACTCCCGTCCACAGATAGCGCAGGTTAAGGTGGCTTTTGCTTCGGTGGTAGAGGAGCTGGCCGTTTTTCGGATTGTACGTTTTTCTTCCTGAGCTGAGACCCATGTACTTTCACTGTCCATAGCTTTCTTGGTCACTGTCTCTCTCCATCTGGTGCGGTCTAGAGCTATGTCTTCCCAATTGTCAGTATTGATGTTCACTGATTTGAGGTCCCGTTTTATTACATCTATGTAACGGAGGTGGGGGCGACCAGTTTTTCTTGTGCCAGTCGCGAGTTGTCCAAAGAGGATGACTTTTGGGATGCGCTTGTCCTCCATCCGGCGAACATGTCCAAGCCAGCGCAGGCGGCGTTGTCTGAGGGCTGCTGGGAATACATGATCGCGCAAGAATCTCAGTACTGCACACTTTTTCTTTCAATGTGACTTTCAAGATCCTACGGATAGAATCGTATTAAGGAAATTGCAACGAAATATCTGTTTTAAGAGTGCGTTTTGAAATCGAACTTGTTGCAAGCACTATCACAAACTTTATGAAAGACCCTACTTAAAGGTTGATATGCCATATCATTGTCATTTAATACTTTTTGTTGATACTTGATTAATACTCAAAGATCTATGATTTCAGTGGAAGTACAACACATTTTCAGTCCTTTGAAAAAGAGAATAACTTCTCATCCACCTTGATATGCAGCATATAGGGAGAGAGTGCGCATTACTGTTTGAGAAACGCTGAATTAGAGACTTACCTTCACGTTGTTGTTAAGTATCGCTGGAGTGGCCAGTGTCAGAATGGCCAGGTCGCTAGCCACGTTCTCATAGCCTTCATGTATTTTGATGTTCTTGACGTAGATGAATTGCTCGTACTGAGTGGGTGCTCCCACGCTGTCTAACAAACCAACAGCTACTTTGGTATTCATAGCAGTTTCATCCTCCATGCAGTGGGCAGCGGTAAGGACCTATGAACCAGAAGGTGAAACAAGTTTTTTTTTCTAGTCATGAATTAGCGTTGTTTACTTCCTTTGACGTAGATCTCTTCCCCTCCCCCCCCCCCTTTCCCCGCACCGTTCAGCGCATTGGGCGACACGCTATCTCCATAGGGATCTGTCACTGGCAACGCCAGAAGCCACATCTCAACTAGTGTCCATTGCTCTGCTGTCATCCATAACGGTACTGAGTGGTCTTGTTCAGTACTTGTACTTGTTTATCATAGTCCACATTTAACAATACTTACTTCCAAATTTGAACAAAATAATAACCAACTGTTATTCAAGCAATCGCATTTTCGTGAATCGAATTCGTTAAATTATTAATCAATAAAATGTAATAAGCCATGTCTTTTTTTTTCCATTAAAAAATACATTTACGCCGCCCGATTAGATGTTTTGATTTTTAGACCTGCTGAAATATTTGTTTAGATATTTTCGCCCCCTTATATATTTGTTTTGAATATTTTTCTCCCGCTTAAGTATTTCCTTTGAGATTTTGATCCCTTTATTTTTTTTTTTTCAGCTTAAATAATTGTTTTCAAATTTTGGCCCCTATAAATCTTTGTTTTGATATTCGGCCCACTTAAATATTTGTGTTGAGGTTTTGGCCCCTTAAGACATTGTTTTGAGATCTGGCCATCTTAAATATTTTTGTGTTAGATTTTGGCCCGCTTAAATATTTGTTTGAAATTTTGGCCCCATTACATATTTGTTTTGAGATTTTGGCCCGCTTAAATATTTGTTTTGAGAATTAGCCTCTCTTCTCAAAAACATTTACCCGTCCCTTTTTTAAATTAACCTGTATACAAATCTCAAACTATGGATTTCAATTACTCTATCTTCTCGAAATATATCAGAAACAAACAAACAAGTTTATTTTTTAAATAATGACCTTGACACGTACATCACTTAAAAGCAAGAACAAAGATAGAACAAAAAAAATTACTTTATCAGGTTTAATCAGGGTTCCTCCACATAGCAGGTTCCATTCCTTTTTCCCTCGAACAAATAACCCAACCTGGTAAGGATTGTCGTAAAGTTCGGCATTGGTGCCATTAATAATTCTCTTGATGAATCTACCGATTGAATGTCGTGCTGAAAGAATAATATATTTTTTTGTCTAAATGTTAAAGAGAAAACATTTATTTGCTTTCTTTTCTAATTTGAGCTATTGACAAATTTAAAATCTTCGTACGAAGTTATAATAGTAAACACTTTGCCATTTTTAGAGGCCCTTGGAAGACGCTATTAGTTTTGTGTGGTCTGTCTGTCCGTCCGTCCCGTTAAGATCTCGTAAACTAGAAAATATATTATCATGGGTATCATGATATTTTAGGCCTTTCATAGTTCTTATGCAACAGCTATTTTTTTCTTTTCTGAAAGCGAAAAATTTAATATTTAAAATCAACTATGCCAGCAGTTGTTTCATAGAATACACCATTTTTACGACTATTTATTAAGGAAACTGGCTTCATATGGTAATAATGTGTGTTTAAACCTTGCAACCTTCACCCGAATACTGCTTACTCAGGCCACTTCCATAGCTTCATTTAACCTTATGCACTATCTTAAACGGCAGTGCGCATGGAAGAGTTATAACAATATATATAGAAATGTACTTACCACGGCTGCTGGTCACATTGATGTCAGCAAGCAAGAGAACCAAACTAGTTGCTATTAACAAATTCATTCAAAGAGCTGTGACGTTGTTTTCTATTTAGTAGTAAATATTCCCTGGCAAGCTTCGATCTGATGAAAACTCAATCACGGACTTTTATTTCGAGCTCATAGACTGAATGAAAAAAACATCTTGTCTGTTGTTTCATTTGCTGTAAGCTTTTAAGTCGATAAGACTAGCTTCATGACAATCTATTAAATTTAATTAGATTGTGGTAATAGAGTTCTAAGTCAACATCAGGCTACTAAGAGATATATGTGTATTCTTTTGAAGATCTAGTTGCAGTTTGAAAGTCGGTCACGTTTCTACACTGTCTATCTGTCTGTCTGGTTAAAAATTTTTACACGTTATTTCTCCCACGCCCAATCTCAAAATACACTGAAATTTTGTACTTTAGTTTATTTTACGTAAAAACAAATAATCACCAGAGTACACGTCTACTCTATGTCTAATTCCAAGAGTAACTGACTATATTTCATTTCAAATTTAATACCATGACTGATCCAAACTAACTGATACAATTACATCTACTATAAGCTTGTTTCTGTTTTTCTTGTTATTAACTCTTTCTCTCCGTAATTATTTACCACATTCTGGTGGAATCAACGTGTTGGTATCGTCAGTTAGGAGAGAAAGAGTTAATATTTTTTATTCTGCTTTTTTATTAGAAGCTGTATTCCATAAATCTTTCTCTAGCTATTTCCGTTTAAAGTTTTTAATGTACCGTCACGAAACTGAAGGAAATAGGGATTAGTTTCAACTTCTTCGCGTCTTAATATAGAGTCATTACAGTATTAGTTTCGAAATTAGGGGTTTTTTTTTTAACAAAGCTTATATCACCTCTGTCAGTCTGTCTGTTCAAAAGATTGAATTTAAGCCGCCCGCCTTTTTTTTTAATGCTATTGAAAAGCAATTATTATAAAATCTACTCAGATGTTGCTTCTTTACCCCACTTACCCCATGTTCACAACTGGTCTGTTACACATTTAATAGGAAGCCAAGCGCTTATTTAAAACAGCCAGCAAGCCCCCAACAATGGAACTCTACTAAGTCTTTCCAATTAAAGAATGTAATTTAACAGAGATTTAAAATAGGTTTAGATCTAGTTATCCCGAAGATAAAACTAATTGGCAAAAAGAAATACTAGGTTTTAAATGGCCAAAATGAATGTCTATCACATACGTAGCTAAACAATCAGCTTTTAAAATTCTTTAACTTAACCTTTAAAACATGTAAACTTAAATAAAATGTAATTTAAGGACAAATGTCAGCCTAAGTATTTCTAAAACTAAGACTAAGACTAAGACTAAGACTAAGACTGCTTTATTGATCCTTATGGAAATTTGTTATGATTACAATGATTTTTTTCTCATATGAAGACCACACAACAGAAACATACACATAAATACAACAGACACAAGAAAAGGAGTTCATTTTGAGACTACACACAGACTCTGTTCTTGTCTTGATTGACAGAAGTCGCCCATTTTCACGAAGACATGACGTAGTTATGATGGAGTGAGTGACTGTTGTCTTCCAAAATTATTTTATGATTTTTCTTAGACATTTTATTTCAAAAAGTTAATTTAAATATGGCAGTGATGCCTTTTTATAATGTTTTCAAATGCAAACAAGTTATTCCACATGTTTTCAGATTTTGCATAGTCGCGTCGTAAAATTATCAAGGATCTTCTTATTTAGTTTAAAGCTATTGAGTTTGTATATCTTTTTTCAGAGTTCCAAGGTGGTCTTTTCACGAAAGCTTGTTATCAATTATAATGCCTAGATATTTATATCACTTCACTTGATGTATAGATGTAGTTTTTATCTGCAGTTCGTGTATCATTTGCTAATTTTTTTTAAATCTATTAAAAGTTCTTAAGTTTTTGTAAAATTCAGTTCTAGAAAGTTGTCAGTGCACCAGTTTGTAAACTCCTATCATAGATGCATCTTATGTCATTAGTGTAAAGAGTGTATAGTACAGGAGAAAGTACACAACCTTGTGGAGCACCCTTACATAATACTCGAGTTGACGATTTGCTGTTGTTGACTTTAACTCATTGGCTACGATGCAACAGCCACTTTTTTTTTTTCTGAAAGCGCCATATTTTTTCTTAAATCACTTATGCAGACTGTTGTTTCATAAAAAAAAAATATTATAATGTACTATCTTTTCTAGTTTACGAGATCTAAATGGGACGGACGGAAGGACAGACAGACATTCCACACAAAAATAATAGCGTCTTTTCTCATTTCAGGGGCCACTAAAAATGTAGCATTTTTTAACCCCAAAAATAACAAACAAACAAACAAAATAAAAACACCACAGTCAATGAGCTAGAGCAGAGTTAGAGGCTTAAACTCAGCAAGGAAAACCTTCTCCCAGATACCCCCACCCATCACTGGTCCACAAATGAGACGAAAGCGCTCTGAGCATGCAATAAGCTTGAAAGTAGCGCTATATTAAAGATATAATTGAAGATTTATTGTTAGTACTTATTATATTACCAAACAGAGATATAAGGCGTAATGAAATAAAAAAAAAAGATCTGATGTACCATAGATTTAAATTTGAAATAAAGTGTTTTCAAAATAGTTTTTTTTCGGATAGCAGTTCTCTTGACAACGTAGTTTACAACATGAACATTCACATCTTCACGTGAAGAAGAGCTCATTGTATCGATTACTTTCTCAATTACGGTAATCCTAATTTAGCTGTCATTATCTAGACATATTAAAATTTTTCTAGCAATTTGTATAGATCTGTATCGTATTAGAACTAATATGGGAAAAGTGGGGTAATATGGGATAATGGGCAATATGAGTACCTGGTGTTTTTTTTTTTTTTTTTTTTTTTGATAGGTCGGTATTAGGTCTATATAAAAGTTGGTGAAGTGGAAACCAGGCTTAAGCTACGTTACACCAACCGCAATTTAAATTTCACGTTGTGGATTGCAAAATTAGTTTAATAAAATGATTTTTAAAAAAATTTTGTGTTCTCTTTACATTACTTCACATTTCTATAAGAAAGTCTACAAGCTTAAAATAGAAGCTATCATATTCTTTTTTGGTATATAAAGAACACGTGAGCAAATATTAGGCATAGAACAGTTTCAAACTTCTAATCAGCACAGCGATGTGGTTGTAATAACAATCTTTTCAGTGTTCTACTCTGGGGGGGTACTATGAGATACTATGAGTTGGGGTAAATTAGGATACGATTTTTTTTTTATGTTCATTTGCTTACATATTAAATCTAGATCACACAAGGTGGCGAGTGTTCAGTCAGGTAGAAAGACGAGTATTATCAACTCGTATAAGAGCTGAACTAGCCAATAATTTTGTTACGTATTTCTGATCTTCTGGCTAAATGTACTAGTATGCACACAAATAGAAACACTGTAAAGAACTTGACGACTCAATTTTCAGCTTCATATAACTTTATTGACTACTAACTCTAGCAATTCGTCACTGTGACATGTAGCGTAGAAGACTGTACAATATCTGTCAGTTTACAGTTAGCTATACTTCGTTGCATTTCATCTCTTCACTTCGTTGCAATTCATCTCTTCTCAACTTGCATCGAGCCGTATTCCCTCTACTCAGCTGTTCCGAGTCGTACTCAAGTCTACCGAATCAGAGCCGTACACGTCTTACATCGACTGTATCGACTGTAACGGCTCAAGTCCACAGTAGTTCGCTGCATATACTTTAACCACTGTGGTCCACTCCAGTTAACTCTACCCTAGTTATTTCGCATCGAGTCGTACACATCTCTCTTCTACTGTCTCGCACAGTAGACAACAGTAACGAAGACTCTACCTACGACTCTACCGACGAATGACTTTCACATTAACTCTCTGGCTTATATAGAGTCCCTAATCGCTTCTCCAAAGTTGCACAAACACTGCTAGTATCTTCTAAAACAACACGCGAGGACACGTCACACCCTGTATTTGTTTATATTCCAGAGAACACTCGCTTATAACTCCTAAAAAATGATTCAGTTTATCCGATCTTTAGTGGAAATTTTAAATTCTTATAGACTAAATTCATTTTATATTAAGTGTTGGTAAATACGTATCAATTTTAAGTTTGATTACTCATTAAAGTTAAGTACCGGTATTCCATATTACCCCACATTCCCTTAACTTCGTTTATTTTAAGGTTCCTCTAATAAAAAAAAAACGATAGCCCAGGTCATGACATAGCTATAAAACTGATAGTGTTTCAGTTAATTGTATGCGATATAATAATAGAATTAAAATTAGAATTAGAATTATTCCGAAGATTATTATACCGTAACATCAGAAACTTATCAATTACCAATGCACGTTTAATACGATGTCTTCTATGATGGACTCCTTTAACTGCAGTACAAATCTGATCAAGCAAAAGTCATGCAAAAGTATAATAATATAACTCCATAGCAGCGGTTCTCAACCTTTTATTCTCGGCGACCATTTTTTACAATTGCCCACTCTGCCGCAATACCCCCCCCACACACACACACATATACAGCAATAGAAGAGTAGACAATACCAATTCATATTTTCGATGGTCTTAGCCGACCACTGGCAAATGGTCAATCGACCCCCATGTGGGTCGCGATCCACAGGTTGAGAACCCCTGCTCTATAGACACACACACACAAAAAAATAACCACAAATACTGATGTTGCCAACTCTGAAAGTGTGACATACATAATGTAATCTAGAGGTGTTTATTAGAATAGTATATAAAACGCTTCAAAAAAAAAAGAAAAAAAAGCTTATTGTATAAAATGTAATGGTATCAATGAGTTTGGATCAGTCATGTCATTAAATTTGCAATAAATCTAAACTAATCACAATGAATCTGTGTGATTAGAAATAGTTAACCTATTGATTTTGTAAAGCTTTAAGTTTTGACAATACGCTTTGATCCTATCACTTGTCTGAACCATTTTGAAAGGGGGAGGGGAGAAAAGGGGGTATCGGAGGGAACGTGTAACACCTTCTTTTCAAACCCCTTAATCCTTTTGGTCTCTATTATCTCCCCTGTGGTTGACCTACCTTCACCTATCCCTTAGTCTGCTGGACTGTTGGGGCACCATTCATAACTTGACGACCGTCTTTCTCCATTCATCCCTGTCTTTTGCCTTGCTTAAAACCTCTTTCAATGGCAGGCCCGACATTCTTTTATATTGTCCTGCGTACGCTTCTCTGTCTTGTCTCTTGTTCTTTTTTCCTGGTACTGTTCCCCGAAGGAAGGTCTTTGCAATCTTGCGTTGTTGTTTTTTTACGATAGGTCATCATGGAGTCCTATCGCTTGCAGTAATGGTCAATCTCTTGGTTTGTGATGCGGCCCTTGGTCAATCTAAATGTTTACTTTGCCAAGGTACACACCCTCCCTTTCACGGGATAAACACAGACTCACGACAAATTAACCTTGCCCCGCCATCCCGAGATGACCACCTGGAAACCATTCTTCCACTTTTGCTTCCCACTTTCGAGTGAGCGGGCTACTTCAAACTATCGCGTGAAGCGTGAGAAGGCAAATTTGAATAAATTGTCATTTATTTATTCATTTTTATGCTGTCAATAACAGATCGGTAATTTTATAAATATTATGTCAAATAACTCGCTGTTTTTCAATTGTCAATCCGGTAACAGATGAATTAACGATTTTCCGATAGGGAAAGAACAAACTGTAATAATAATGGCTTTAAATCAACACCAATAAAAGTTAACTCAGGAGTATCTGAAGAAACAGTCTTGTAGGCAGGCGGAGTGATTTGTTCCGCCAAATTCTTGCCTGAAGGCGTCCAAAAGCGCTACTGGCCCTGGCCAGACGGTTATCAACTTCCCTTGGAAGTGAGGCGTCATTTGACACTATACTATCTAGATATGTGAAGTGGTCTACCACATTAAGGGGCTGTCCGTTTGCGGTGATCCGTGGGGCTGAGTATGTTTTATTGAGTGACTTCTGGAACATGACTTCTGATTTCCTGAGGTTTATATTGCTGTGTAAGAAAGTTTTTCTAAAACTACTCGTTGATTTGAATCACTCAGCTTCTGTAATAGTGAAAACTTTAAGAAATGTCATTGTCACTACTTTATTTCTAATCCTTTCAATAGTTCTTTTTAAGTAATGAAAGATAGAGTCTACTTTTTAAAAATAAATTTAATTGTTTTCTTTTTATATAAATATTATTATTTCTGAATTCACTAAAGAATAAAATTAAGCTGTATGCTAATTTTTTAGTGGAGGTGTTTTAATGTAAATAGGCTTTTTATGGCCTTAGTTTCTTTAAATGAATTTGTTTAAATATGTTTTCTTTGCGTTTAAATAAAATAACTGGTCAAACTTTTTTATTGATTCATGTGTTTTATCGAGCATGGAGTTGTATGCAAAATTTTATGACAAAAGGAATGAAGAAAAGGTTAAAAAAAAGAATTGCACACTTCTTAACATCAAAGAACATACAAGAAACATACAGAGTGAGTTAATATTAGATTTGTAAAAAAAAAAATCAAATCCTTATCAAGGTATAGATAAATAAAATGCTCTAATTGCACTAGGGAAGAAGGAGCATTTGTACAATTTTGTCCTAGAGTATGGAACGAGGGATGTGCATTTATCTTCGTCATGTGTATACCTATCCAAGAACATGCGGCATCAGTATTTTATAAGATAAGATAAAGATTAAAAAAAGGTTGAGTAAAAAGTAATAAATAAATATTCAATAGAAAAATAGCGAGAAATACCAAACATACCAATATGTTAAAAGGATACTCCTGTTGTTTTCAATTTCCTAGATTTGATGACTATACATTTTTTACCTCAACCAGATCTAGACTAGAATTTACACATTTAACCTTTTATTACTAGACCTAGGCAATGTTAGGATCAGGAATAGTATGCCTTTTGGTACCGGGTAATACTGCAGGCCTACTATGTAGTCCGTATCCGATTCACTTATTAATGTAATACTACTGTTTACATTTAAATAAATCTGCACCTCCTAAGCCGTGAGAAGATAAGTTATTGTCTTAATAATTAAAACTTTGTTCAAATTACTAATATATTTATAATATAATAAATATACCTAGATCTGGGCTCTATTTAGTTTTATTTAGACTGACAAGTGTATAAAACTGCGCATATAAAAGTAGTTCGTTTTTTTTTTTACATTTTAAAACTTATAATTAAAACGAAGTTCGTATCAAAATTCTTAAAAATACAACAGCATTTGAATCACTATTACATTCAATGAATTAGTTAATACATGGAAATACATTTTAAAATGATCCGTTCGCACTTTTTTTCATTGTGACCTTGGACGCAATTTTTTTTTACCACTGCGCGAATCTATGAATGAGGCTTGAGTTATTGATGAAGAAATCTGTGACCTTTTTAAAAAACTTACCTCCCCTAATGTATTTCATTTAGAAGTGGTGTTTTTAAGGGGGCCCCGAAAGGGGAAAAGACGCTATTAGTTTTGTGCGAAATGTCTGTCCGTCTGACCGTCTGTCCGTCCGTCCCGTTTAGATCTCGTAAATTAGAAAAGATATTGAAAATCCGACATTACAATATTTTAGACCATTCAAAGTTCTGATGCAACGGCTACTTTTTTTTTTCTGAAAGCGAAAAATCTAATTTTTAAAATCAGTTATGCAAGCAGTTTTTTAAAGAGAAAAAGCAAATTAGTATGCATTTTAAATTAGGCCCATCTGAAGTCTTATAATTGATGTAATTGTTTTGAAAAGGCCCAATCTAAAAAAAAAAAAAAAAAAAAAACGAACTTCATTTTCGTGAACTTTTTCGTTATTACGATTTTTTTTTTTTGATTTTTTTTTTAGATTGGGCCTTTTCAAAACAATTACATCAATTATAAGACTTCAGTTAGGCCCAGAAGAGGCGCGGTAGCTGAGTGGTAAAGCGCTTGGCTTCTGAACCGGGGGCCCCGGGTTCGAATCCTGGTGAAGACTGGGATTTTCAACTTCGGAATCCTTAGGCGCCTCTGAGTCCATCCAGCTCCAATGGGTACCTGATATTAGTTGCGGAAAAGTAAAGGCGGTTGGTCTTTGTGCTGGCTACATGACACCCTCGCTAATCGTAGGCCACAAAAACAGATGAACTTTACATCATCTACCCTATAGACCACAAGGTCTGAAAGGGGAACTAGTTAGGCCAGGTTCACATCTAACTTTGCATTCACTTGCACCTATCCTTTGATCTACTGTACCGTTGGGGCACTACACAAGATCTGTCAACCTTCTTTCTCCATTCTTATCTCTCATTTGTCTTTGATATAATTTCATTTGGGTGTTCTTTCTGAAAATATTGAAGCCTGCCTGGGTGGACCACTTCGGGGGCCGATTTTGAGTTTGTGTTTCCACACAAACTGTCATTGTAATCTTGTTTTTTTTTTTAAATCTGCTTCCATATGTAATATTAAAATTAGATGATTCACTTTAAGAAAAAAGAAAAAAAGTAGTCGTTGCATTAGAACATTAAATGATCTAAAATACCATGATGTCCGATTTTTATCTTTTCCTTCTAGTTTCTGATATCTAAACGGGACGGACGGACAGACCACACAAAACTAATAGCGACTTTTCCACTTACGGGGGCCGCTAAAAAAGTTTGAGTAGAGAGTAATATAAAATATTGAACAGAATAATAGCAAGAAATAATTCCTTGGAAACTCCAATGACTTTTATTATTGTTTTATTGTTATGTAATGTTATTTCATTCTTCGAATCGACGACGATAACTTAAGAATTCTTCTCGATCCAACTTCGGTGGTACTGTGTCACGTCTGTGTACACGAATGGAAAATCCTCTATAGCATTGAAAATAAGTAAAAAAAAAAAGCACAATTACACACCTCAACATAAACATGATGAACACACATGACCATCACACAATTACAGAAGCTGAATGATTCAAGTCATGGCGTAGCTTTAGAAAAAACTTTCTCACACAGCAACTAGAAACTTATAACACAAACTTACTAGGACAACCTGCTACCACAATGGCACAGACTCCAACCAGTTTATCCAGGTTTGGGCCACACAACAAAGGGCCGCCACTATCACCATTACAGCTAGAGCTGTCATCTTAGGTGTGAAAAGAAAATGGCCATTATCGTTTTTATGTTAGGACTATGTTCAAATTTGTATTGAAATAAATATAAGATATTTAATTTTTTTGGGGAATAGTTATTATCTTTTCTCATTGAAAACGCATCTTTTTTTTTAAATTAAAAAAGAAATTGTGTTTTTTTTTTATAAAACTCTAATGTAGCCCCTCTCTCTAAAGAGGGCTTTTTCATGACAATGAATCATCTATTTTGTAAGCAATTGATGTAAAAATGAAAATTGTAAGAAATTTGTGCACGAAATTAAATATAAACGTCTGCAAACGGTGGTGTCTTTGCATGCCTCTACAACAGGGGTTCTCAACCTGTGGATCGCGACCCACATGGGGGTCGAATGACGATTTTCTGGGGGTCGCCTAAGACCATCGGAAATATATATTTTTTGTATACAATCTTCATGCTTAGCTACTATTTTAACTATAATTGTTATTTGAGAATAGATGATGCAAAGAACTAATCAGAATCATTCCAAACTTTTAATTGCCACAGCATTTGATTGTAACAGTTTAAATTATTATACATCAAACAGTATTGGAAAGCACAAACCTGACTACTGGCCAATACAATAAACGAAATATAGCGTTCAACGAATGGTTGAAACTTCTCATTTGATGGCCCTCAGAATTGCTGTAGCTATGAAACCTCACATCATAGCCCAGGACTTACTGTTGCCAGCGGCCAAACACATTGTTTTAATAAGGATTGGAGCCGAAGTTGTTGGGTCTACTAATTTTAGCTCTATCTCAGTATCGAAGGACAGAATAACTGACAATCAGATCAGATAATACTGAAAATTATGTAATTCTGTCTTTGGGTTCGTTTGGGGCATAGGGCATTAACCAGCTTCCTCCGGGCGTCTCGTTTCTGGGCAAATCACTCCAATGGTCCCAATCGCTTAGCATAGGCTTCGGAATAACGGCGCCATGTATTAGTTGGGGTTCCAGGTGAAGGCTAGTAAGGTGACGTTGGATCCATATGCGATTTTAAAGGAGGGTTTCTCTTTTACAATCTTCTTGAAACGACAGCACGTGATGGTTTGGTTTTGGTTTTAGGCAAGTCGGCACAATTTGAGGCCATGTCGTGCCTGTGCACGTGATGTCTTGGACAAAAACATTTTTCCCGAAAATGTTTTAAATCTTGAAAAAAAAAAATTATTGCGTGTCTGCCAAGTTGCTGCTCCAAGTATGCTTGGGTGCTGGTGTAGAGTTCAACTTTTGGTACAGAATGAGTCACCTTCTTTCTTCTTCATCGTTCTCATTGTTATGTTGGAGTGTTCATAAGACTAGATCAATACATGAGATGAACTGCGCAGTGGTTTCAAAATCAGGGAGCTCTCCATATAGTTTTCTTTCTATTGGGGTGATTTGGGGCCAGTGTCTTATATGGGCCTCTTGGTAAAGAGAGCAGTTTTGGAGGACGTATGAGTCACCTAAAGACAACAAAACTCATCGACGACTATTAGTAAATGTTCCACGAAATACAAGAAGTCATAGAAAACGATGTTAATGCTTTCAATTTTGTGAGATTGAGTGTTTTAAACTGTCCAAAATATTCTGCTATTTTACACTGAACTGAAATTGATGTCAAGAGGCTATTCTGCTATTTTACACTGAACTGAGTCTGATGTCAAGAGGCTATTCTGCTATTTTACACTGAACTGAAATTGATGTCAAGAGGCTATTCTGCTATTTTACACTAAACTGAGACTGATGTCAAGAGGCTATTCTGCTATTTTACACTGAACTGAGACTGGTGTCAAGAGGCTATTCTGCTATTATACACTGAACTGAAATTGATGTCAAGAGGCTATTCTGCTATTTTACACTGAACTGAAATTGATGTCAAGAGGCTATTCTGCTATTTTACACTGAACTGAAATTGATGTCAAGGGGCTATTCTGCTATTTTACACTGAACTGAGACTGATGTCAAGAGGCTATTCTGCTATTTTACACTGAACTGAAATTGATGTCAAGAGACTATTCTGCTATTTTACACTGAATTGAGATTGATATCAAGAGGCTATTCTGCTATTTTACACTGAATTGAGATTGATGTCAAGAGGCTACTCTGCTATTTTACACTGAACTGAAATTGATGTCAAGAGACTATTCTGCTATTTTACACTGAACTGAAATTGATGTCAAGAGGCTATTCTGCTATTTTACACTGAACTGAAATTGATGTCAAGAGGCTATTCTGCTATTTTACACTGAACTGAGACTGATGTCAAGAGGCTATTCTGCTATTTTACACTGAACTGAAATTGATGTCAAGAGGCTATTCTGCTATTTTACACTGAACTGAAATTGATGTCAAGAGGCTATTCTGCTATTTTACACTGAACTGAGTCTGATGTCAAGAGGCTATTCTGCTATTTTACACTGAATGCTTTTCTGCTATTTTACACTGAAGGCTATTCTGCTATTTTACACTGAACTGAAATTGATGTCAAGAGGCTATTCTGCTATTTTACACTGAAGGCTATTCTGCTATTTTACACTGAACTGAAATTGATGTCAAGAGGCTATTCTGCTATTTTACACTGAAGGCTATTCTGCTATTTTACACTGAAGGCTATTCTGCTATTTTACACTGAAGGCTATTCTGCTATTTTACACTGAACTGAAATTGATGTCAAGAGGCTATTCTGCTATTTTACACTGAAATGAGACTGATGTCAAGAGTCCTATTCTGCTATTTTACACTGAAATGAGACTGACGTCAAGAGGCTATTCTGCTATTTTACACTGAACTGAAATTGATGTCAAGAGGCTATTCTGCTATTTTACACTGAAATGAGACTGATGTCAAGAGGCTATTCTGCTATTTTACACTGAACTGAAATTGATGTCAAGAGGCTATTCTGCTATTTTACACTGAAATGAGACTGATGTCAAGAGGCTATTCTGCTATTTTACACTGAACTGAAATTGATGTCAAGAGGCTATTCTGCTATTTTACACTGAACTGAAATTGATGTCAAGAGGCTATTCTGCTATTTTACACTGAAATGAGACTGATGTCAAGAGGCTATTCTGCTATTTTACACTGAACTGAAATTGATGTCAAGAGGCTATTCTGCTATTTTACACTGAACTGAAATTGATGTCAAGAGGCTATTCTGCTATTTTACACTGAACTGAAATTGATGTCAAGGGGCTATTCTGCTATTTTACACTGAACTGAGACTGATGTCAAGAGGCTATTCTGCTATTTTACACTGAACTGAAATTGATGTCAAGAGACTATTCTGCTATTTTACACTGAATTGAGATTGATGTCAAGAGGCTATTCTGCTATTTTACACTGAATTGAGATTGATGTCAAGAGGCTATTCTGCTATTTTACACTGAACTGAGACTGATGTCAAGAGTCCTATTCTGCTATTTTACACTGAACTGAAATTGATGTCAAGAGACTATTCTGCTATTTTACACTGAACTGAAATTGATGTCAAGAGGCTATTCTGCTATTTTACACTGAACTGAAATTGATGTCAAGAGGCTATTCTGCTATTTTACACTGAATTGAGACTGATGTCAAGAGGCTATTCTGCTATTTTACACTGAACTGAAATTGATGTCAAGAGGCTATTCTGCTATTTTACACTGAACTGAAATTGATGTCAAGAGGCTATTCTGCTATTTTACACTGAACTGAGTCTGATGTCAAGAGGCTATTCTGCTATTTTACACTGAATGCTTTTCTGCTATTTTACACTGAAGGCTATTCTGCTATTTTACACTGAACTGAAATTGATGTCAAGAGGCTATTCTGCTATTTTACACTGAAGGCTATTCTGCTATTTTACACTGAACTGAAATTGATGTCAAGAGGCTATTCTGCTATTTTACACTGAAGGCTATTCTGCTATTTTACACTGAAGGCTATTCTGCTATTTTACACTGAAGGCTATTCTGCTATTTTACACTGAACTGAAATTGATGTCAAGAGGCTATTCTGCTATTTTACACTGAAATAAGACTGATGTCAAGAGTCCTATTCTGCTATTTTACACTGAACTGAAATTGATGTCAAGAGACTATTCTGCTATTTTACACTGAATTGAGATTGATGTCAAGAGGCTATTCTGCTATTTTACACTGAATTGAGATTGATGTCAAGAGGCTATTCTGCTATTTTACACTGAACTGAGACTGATGTCAAGAGTCCTATTCTGCTATTTTACACTGAACTGAAATTGATGTCAAGAGACTATTCTGCTATTTTACACTGAACTGAAATTGATGTCAAGAGGCTATTCTGCTATTTTACACTGAACTGAAATTGATGTCAAGAGGCTATTCTGCTATTTTACACTGAATTGAGACTGATGTCAAGAGGCTATTCTGCTATTTTACACTGAACTGAAATTGATGTCAAGAGGCTATTCTGCTATTTTACACTGAACTGAAATTGATGTCAAGAGGCTATTCTGCTATTTTACACTGAACTGAGTCTGATGTCAAGAGGCTATTCTGCTATTTTACACTGAATGCTTTTCTGCTATTTTACACTGAAGGCTATTCTGCTATTTTACACTGAACTGAAATTGATGTCAAGAGGCTATTCTGCTATTTTACACTGAAGGCTATTCTGCTATTTTACACTGAACTGAAATTGATGTCAAGAGGCTATTCTGCTATTTTACACTGAAGGCTATTCTGCTATTTTACACTGAAGGCTATTCTGCTATTTTACACTGAAGGCTATTCTGCTATTTTACACTGAACTGAAATTGATGTCAAGAGGCTATTCTGCTATTTTACACTGAAATAAGACTGATGTCAAGAGTCCTATTCTGCTATTTTACACTGAAATGAGACTGACGTCAAGAGGCTATTCTGCTATTTTACACTGAACTGAAATTGATGTCAAGAGGCTATTCTGCTATTTTACACTGAAATGAGACTGATGTCAAGAGGCTATTCTGCTATTTTACACTGAACTGAAATTGATGTCAAGAGGCTATTCTGCTATTTTACACTGAAATGAGACTGATGTCAAGAGGCTATTCTGCTATTTTACACTGAACTGAAATTGATGTCAAGAGGCTATTCTGCTATTTTACACTGAACTGAAATTGATGTCAAGAGGCTATTCTGCTATTCTACACTGAAATGAGACTGATGTCAAGAGGCTATTCTGCTATTTTACACTGAACTGAAATTGATGTCAAGAGGCTATTCTGCTATTTTACACTGAACTGAAATTGATGTCAAGAGGCTATTCTGCTATTTTACACTGAAATGAGACTGATGTCAAGAGGCTATTCTGCTATTTTACACTGAACTGAGACTGATGTCAAGAGGCTATTCTGCTATTTTACACTGAACTGAGACTGATGTCAAGAGGCTATTCTGCTATTTTACACTGAACTGAAATTGATGTCAAGAGGCTATTCTGCTATTTTACACTGAACTGAAATTGATGTCAAGAGGCTATTCTGCTATTTTACACTGAAATGAGACTGATGTCAAGAGGCTATTCTGCTATTTTACACTGAACTGAAATTGATGTTAAGAGGCTATTCTGCTATTTTACACTGAACTGAAATTGATGTCAAGAGGCTATTCTGCTATTTTACACTGAACTGAAATTGATGTCAAGAGGCTATTCTGCTATTTTACACTGAAATGAGACTGATGTCAAGAGGCTATTCTGCTATTTTACACTGAACTGAAATTGATGTCAAGAGGCTATTCTGCTATTTTACACTGAACTGAAATTGATGTCAAGAGGCTATTCTGCTATTTTACACTGAACTGAAATTGATGTCAAGAGGCTATTCTGCTATTTTACACTGAACTGAAATTGATGTCAAGAGGCTATTCTGCTATTTTACACTGAACTGAAATTGATGTCAAGAGGCTATTCTGCTATTTTACACTGAACTGAGACTGATGTCAAGAGGCTATTCTGCTATTTTACACTGAACTGAAATTGATGTCAAGAGGCTATTCTGCTATTTTACACTGAACTGAGACTGATGTCAAGAGGCTATTCTGCTATTTTACACTGAACTGAGACTGGTGTGAAGAGGCTATTCTGCTATTTTACACTGAACTGAAATTGATGTCAAGAGGCTATTCTGCTATTTTACACTGAAATGAGACTGATGTCGAGTTCTAAAACTTTTCTTTTTATCTTCGTGATGAATTAAAACATGTTTTAATTAGAAAACAAAATTACAGTTGGAATCCGTTGATAAACGGTGATGGTGAACTACAGAAGAGACTTCCTGTTTGGCAGCTTTGCCAGTCTAAATGAGTTCAAGTTCCTACAACATATTCCTTGTGAAACAGTATTTTCCAACTTGTTAAATACAGAAGATAACGTGATGGAGATTCGGAGATTAAATTCGTTAAGATTATGAAATAATTGCTCTAAAATTTCTAATCCGCTGAAACAGAAATAAGCTCAGCCTTCACAATCACGTTGATATTTGTCCCTGTCGCAACACGTTTGTACCAAGGTAGTATACAGTTGGCTTAACCATTTGTTAACTATCACCGTAATGCTTTCAAATTGACACTTAAGTATAAAAGATGAATATGGTGATCACGTGATATAAAAGTAAATAAATACAGGTAATAAGTGCAACATTTATTTCTGTAGTTTGGTTACAAGCTGAAATATGTAGTGTTTCGTGATTAAACATACTGCTTTGGCAATTTGTATCAGATATTTATATTATTAATATGAATTTAAAACATAAGCGAAAATATGTTTTTACGGTTGGGGGTCGCCGCAGAGTGGCCAATGGTAAAAAGGGGTCGATGAACCAAAAAGGTTGAGAACCGCTGCTCTACAAGCTACCAAGAACCATAATCCAATTTTCTTCAATAGAAGATAGCCATGTGCAAGTTGAAAGCGTTACCTGGGTGATAGTATTATTTGGATTCTTAAGTATATGTCACAATTTTTATATTTGCCAAGTAGCTTTGCACTGTCCCCACCATCATATGGCATGCAAAGATTTAGGGGTGCCTATAAATTTTCGATACATACAACGAGGACACAGCCCAATGTATGTTTGTTAGTTGTTTTACACGTTGAATGACTTAACTCTGCGCTGACTATAATTTTAATTCTTTGAATCTCAATGTTAAATAAAACATTAAATATAATTTAAAAAATAGACAATATCTTTATTATACAACTTATAGAGCGATGGTTTTTCTCTTAAACGTAAATAAATGTTAAATTATTTTTAAAAAAGTTTTTAACCCGTTCATTCCCCTCACCGATAAAAAAAAAATCCTGGTTAAGCTGATGTAAAGATTTAGTAAACCTTTTAATGTTCCAATTATAATCAATGAGATCTAGACTAAGAAGATGGTGCGCACAACTTTTCTAAACATTTTGTTATTGAACTCTTGTATGAATAATCCATCATCACTACATCTCTTTATGTGTATGTTTCTGTTGTGTTGTCTGTGTATGAGGAATGAGTCATTGTAATTACAACGAATTTCCATAACGATCAATAAAGCTGTCTTAGTCTTAGTCTTAATGCCATACGTTCCGAAATTCCAACGTAGGATCTAGACCTAAAATTATTCTCAAGCCAAATTTACAATTATTTATATTTACTTTGAAAAATTATAAAGGTCTGACTAGAGTTTTCACCATGTGGCCAAAGGAAAGGTGATTCTATTCTCAGCGAGATGCATCAACTGTAAAATTTCGAGGAAAATCGTTACGTGCCAACACAAGAATCTTAGAAAAACAAAGTTATAAAGATAGTTTGTGTGGAAACGCAAACTCAAAATTGGCCCCCGGAGTGGTCCACCCATTTAGGTAATAAGGCAGGTATCAATATTTTCAGAAAGAACATCATATTAAATTCTATCAAAGACAATTACAGAAGAATGGAGAAAGAAGGTTGACAGATTGAGTGTGGTGCCTCAGCGGTCCAGTAGACCAAAGAATAGGTGAAAGTGAATGTGAATTTAGATGCGAACCTGGCGTAACTGATGTCTTATAATGGATATCTAATTTTTCTAATTGTTTAGATATTTCGCTTTTAGAAAAGAAAAAAGTTGCCGTTGTATCAGAACTATGAATGGACTAAAATATTATACTGTCGAATTTTCACTCTCTTTTGTGGTTAGCGAGATCTAAACGGGACGGACGGACGGACAGACGGACGGACATTTTGCACAAAACTTAAAGCGTCTTTTCCCCTTTCGTTGGCCGCTAAAACAACAATGCTCCCGCAATCCATTTCCAACTGGTCCAGACTTGTGATAGGATCATAGCGTTTTAAGAAAACTAAAAGCCTGTAATTGCGCTAAACAAAAAAAAAAAATACTAGTTACATTTTTTTTCTAATCTAATAATTTATTATTCTTAGTTCTGATCTATTAGAACTGACTGATAATCTTGTCTTATCTTATAAAATACATACGTTACTTCAAAAAAAAAAAAAAAAAAAAAGAGAAGATGATTGCGTCCTACGCGTTACGCATCTAGTGATGCAAGTTAACCAATGGCTTAAATACTATATCAGTGGATTGGCTTTCCTGGCTGCCTCAGGCAACTTATTCCATGCTCTCATAGCACTAGACAACTAATTAATACAACTACGCTTAATATAAATATTAAGATTTAAACCAATATTTATTTTTTAAATCTCGCGAGTTCTCTTCCCCTATGTTTTTTCATAATTACCTCGTTTACTTGCGACGCACACAAACTCTTTGTTGTTTATACCCTCGGTTTCTTCACTCCAATAATATAGGCAGTCTTCTTGTGAGAGTAACATTACCGATGTTTTCTGGAGTCTATTTGGAAATGCATTCTCTGAATTGTTGCTTGCACCCCATCCACTTATGATGCAGGGTGTATCAACAAAGTCTGAGCTATCATCCGCTAATTGTGCCACCTAAGAGGAAAACACGTGAAAATACAATTGTACCACACGATGCTTAAAGAAGACAAATGCTAACAGGACATTTTGTTTACAATAATGTTATAACTCTGCCATGCGCACCGCCATCCGGGCTAGTGCAGAGGTGCGCACTTCTAGAAACCAGACTAGAAAAGGATGTTAACATTAAGAGAATAATGATTTCCGCCCAAGTCGAGAGCCAAGATGAAGAGACTATGTTCAAGGCAGATGTCCTATTTTGTTTGTCATGTTTCCATGTAAATAAACACTTATATCTCGTTGAGTTGCCTCCCTTACAGTATTCTTATAAATAACATCGTTAATGTCGGGTAATTATAGCTCAACAAATATATAGGTACGAAAGGTCTGTCCATGGTGTCTCAGGAAAAAAATACTCAAACTGTTTTTAGGATTTGTTACAAATATTCAACAATGGGGAAACAATCTTGTAACTCTTTTTCTCCTAATTAACGATATCTTCGTAAAGTTAATTCCACTAATAAATTAAATTAAATTTGGTTGTAAAAACTTTTAATTTGTGGTATATAAAAAGAGCTTGCATTTGCTAAAATTCTATACCAAAAGTAAAGTTTTCTAATTACAAATAAAAATGTTATTAGGGTAACCCCTTAACCAGCCGATCGAGAAAAGAACCGGACACTGAAAGAGTTCATATCAGGAAGATGGAAGTCAAACAATGGACAGATGTATGTGGAATTGGTTTTCTAAAATCTAGAATTGTATTCATCATCATCATCATTGGCCTCCTTCAGTAGTAGAACGACTATGGTTCATCTCGGAGCACACTTCCTCATGTGGCTGTGGAGCCCTATTTTGGAGAGACACTCCCGTCCACAGATAGCGCAGGTTAAGGTGGCTTTTACTTCGGTGGTAGAGGAGCTGGCCGTTTTTCGGATTGTCCGTTTTTCTATTTGAGCTGAGACCCATGTACTTTCACTGTCCATAGCTTTCTTGGTCACAGTCTCTCTCCATCTGGTGCGGTCTAGAGCTATGTCTTCCCAATGGTCAGTATTGATGTTCACTCTTTTAATTTTAAGGTCACGTTTTATTACATCTATGTAACGGAGGTGGGGGCGACCAGTTTTTCTTGTGCCAGTCGCGAGTTGTCCAAAGAGGATGACTTTCGGGATGCGCTTGTCCTCCATCCGGCGAACATGTCCAAGCCAGCGCAAGCGGCGTTGTCTGAGGGCTGTAAAGATGCTGGGAATACCTGATCGCGCAAAAATCTCAGTATGGCACACTTTTTCTTTCCATGTGACTTTCAAAGATCCTACGATCGAATCGTATTAAGGACATCGCAACAAAATATTTGTTTTAAGAGAACGCTTTGAAATAAACTTGTTGCAAGCGCTATCAAAAACTCTATGAAAGACCCTAATTAAAATTGATATGATGTCATATCATTGTCATTTAATACTTTTTGTTGATACTTGATTAATACTCAAAGATCTATGATTTCAACGGAAGGACAACACATTTTCAGTAATTTGAAAAAAGAAATTACTTCTCATCCACCTTGATATGCAGCATATAGGGAGAGAGTGTGCACTACAGTTTGAGAAACGCTGAAATAGAGACTTGTGGTGGAATAAGTCCGGCGTTCGGTCCGTTTGCACTTCCAGATGGGGACGATGGCCTGCGACTTCTAGGGGTAAAGTCTTACAGCCACAACGTGGTAAATATTTTGTTGATATTATATAGGCACATAGACAGGCACAAGCAAAACGCAAAACTTAATGATTTTGTAGAAGAACAAATATTTAATAAAGAATAATTAAGAAGAAATACAATCAGCGAGTAAGAGAGGGGGGGTGTATAGAATGATTTAGGACTTTATGATAACGTTTAAGATAATATCATCACTGGGATGTTGCTCATAAAGATTCGTGTATGGTTTGCTTATTCGGCTGTCTCTCACTTATCTGTTATTCAAGTATCTCCTTCGGGGTGGGGTAAGTTGAAACTCCGTTGTGCTGGCAGCCAGTTGCTGGTGCCCTGCGGGTAAGCAGGCGCTAGTGTGATGAGGATGAGGATGCCACGCGGTGGGCTTACTCCCGTAGTAGGTGCAGACCGGTCCTGGGACTTAAGCCTGGAATGCCTTCAGTTCTGGTCGAGGGGGATGAGTGACTCACCCTCAACGGGAATGTGTGGAGAGATGCTGAGGTCTGCCTTCAGGCAACCAAAACACGCCAGCCCTGGTGCAGGAGGCTATGAGATGAGACGTGAGAGGAGCCTGAATTATTAAACCATACAGGCTGGTTGGCGAGGGGCGCGTCCTGGGTTCGAGCGTCTCCCTCAGGCTAATTAAGATACATGTCAAAAACATTTTACTAGGTCTGATAATAATTGCTGTACAAATAATACAATAATAATAATACAAATACATATATAAATGTACAAGGCAGGGGCATAAATGAGGAGGGAAACAGGGGGACCGTATTACAGGGTTGTAGCCCCTGTGACAAGCCGAAAATAGTGGGGTAGACCGGCACCTTCGACATAGGGTCACGGAGGTCACGGGTAGACACGCGAAACTGATTCTCGGGCCTAAGGATTCATGGTAACAGCACAGTATGTGCATAACAAAAACAAGCATAAATATATATGCATATATATGCGCACATATACAGGTACATATACACAGGTAAGGAAATAATCTAGACGCGAGTAGGTCCAGATGAATATGGTTATGAATGAATAACAAATGCGTAAATAGAGAATAGGATTAACTAAGTTCTAGGATGGATATCCCCAGTTGGGGGTAAAGTCAACATTGAGGGTAAATGAGGAACACATATTCATAGAGATTTACAAATATAATATTTGGAAGCAAACAAGAGTTAACATGGTAATGATACATGAACATAAATGTTACAGACGAAGACACACTAAATAATAATGATAAAATTTTTCAAACTCACCCGCTTTGCCTTACATAAGTTCCTAAATGAATCGTTGACTTAAGAGTCTTCTGACTTCTCAGTGATTCTGATCTAGAATGGCATTAACCTGAAACTTTCGTCTCCGGCTTTTATAGGTTCCCGAGCGGTATGTTGGAGTAGTGACGATCCAATGGCCATTCAATCTTTCGAATTTAGAATTGTTAAATTGGACCAATCTTTTTATTTGGGGCTCACTCACCTGACTTCTTTAACCCGCGACCTGGGGAGGGGGGGGCGAAGGAAGATGAAAGAGGAACCATGCAACAATTATCAGGCGGGACCATCGCTTGATGGCACAGCGGACGGGAGCGATTTGAATAGCCATGGGCGTTAGGAGTGTCGACTCAAAGGGATGTACGTGGACACCAAATTTTAATGTCCCTGGACTTTACGACTGTGTGTGTTTGTCTTGGCGTTTGGGGAGTAACTCTCAATTTTAATGTCCCTGGACCTTACGACTGTGTGCGTTTGTCTTGGCGTTTGGGGAGTAACTCTCAATTTTAATGTCCCTGGACTTAATGGCTGCCTACGTTTGTTTCGGCGTTTGGAGCGTAACTTGGGAAGTGTGTTTATGGCCTATAATTTTGTGGTTGAATCTAACTTTAGTGTAATAGGGTATTTGTATTCTACGCTGGTCAGTTTAGTCTTGAAAGGGGACTGTTCGGTGCTAAACTAGTGGTTAAGGGGGTGGGGTGTTCCGCACCGGTCAGTTTAATATTGAGAAGGGACGCGTTTCGTCACAAGACTTACCATCACGTTTTTGTTAAGTATCACTAGAGTGACCAGTGTCAGAATGATTTCAACGGAAGTACAACACATTTTCAATCCTTTGAAAGAGAGAATAACTTCTCATCCACCTTGATATGCAGCATATAGGGAGAGAGTGCGCACTACAGTTTGAGAAACGCTTAAATAGAGACTTACCTTCACGTTATTGTTAAGTATCGCTGGAGTGGCCAGTGTCAGAATGGCCAGGTCGCTAGCCACGTTCTCATAGCCTTCATGCATTTTGATTTTCTTGACATAGATGAATTGCTCGTACTGAGTGGGCGCTCCAAATATGTTTAGCATCCCAACAGCTACTTTGGTATTCATAGCAGTTTCATCCTCCATGCAATGGGCAGCGGTAAGAACCTATGAACCAGAAGATGAAACAAAGTTTTTTTTTTCTTGTAAATGAATAAGCGTTGTTTACTTCCCTTGACTTAGATCTCTTCCCCCACCCCAACCGGCACCGTTCAGCGCATTGGGCGACACGCTGTCTCCATAGGGATCTGTCGCTGGCAACGCCAGAAGCCTCATCTCAACTAGTGTCCATTGCTCTGATGTCATCCATAACGGTGCTGAGTGGTCTTGTTCAGTACTTGTACTTGTTTAACTCGGTACTTTAAAAAATCTGTGATAGGTAACCATAGTCCACAATTGAGAATACTTACTTCCAAATTTGAACAAAATAATAACAAACCGTTACTCAAGCAATTTTCGTGAATCGAATTCGTTAAATTATTAATCAATAAAATGTAATAAGCCATTTCTTTCTTTTTCTATTAAAAAAATAAATTTACGCGGCCCGATTAGATGTTTTAAGATTCAGACCTGCCTAAATATTTGTTTAGATATTTTCGCCCCCTAAGATATTTGTTTTGAATTTTTTTCCCGCTTAAGTATTTCCTTTGAGATTTTGACCCCTTTATTTATTTATTTTTTTCAGCTTAAATAATTGTTTTCAAATTATGGCACCTATAAATCTTTGTTTTGATTTTTGGCCCACTTAAATATTTGTGTTGAGATTTCGGCCACTTTAGACATTGTTTTGAGATCTGGCCATCTTAAATATTTTTTT
Source organism: Biomphalaria glabrata (assembly GCF_947242115.1). Classification (NCBI taxonomy): domain Eukaryota; kingdom Metazoa; phylum Mollusca; class Gastropoda; family Planorbidae; genus Biomphalaria; species Biomphalaria glabrata. Next base: position 1,551,213 of record NC_074717.1, on the reverse strand, counting down.
TTAGATTTTGGCCCGCTTAAATATTTGTTTGAAATTTTGGCCGCATTAGATATTTTTTTTTTTTTGAGAATTAGCCTCTCTTCTGAAAAACTTTACCCTTCCCTTTTTTTACATTAACCTGTATACAAATCTCAAACTATGGATTTTAATTACTCTATCTTCTTGAAATACAGAACAAACAAGTTTATTTTTTAAATAATGACCTTGACACGTACATCACTTGAAAGCAAGAACAAAGATCGAACCAAAAAATTACTTTATCAATTTTAATCAGGGTTCCTCCACACTGCTGTCTCCATTCCTTTTTCCCTCGAACAAATATCCCAACCTGGTAAGGATTGTCTTAAAGTTCGGCATTGGTGCCATTAATGACTCTCTTGTTGAATCCACCGATTGAATGTCGTGCTGAAAGATAAATACAAAGAATTTTGTTGTCTAAAAGTAAAAGGGAAAACATTTATTTGTTTTCTTTTCTAATTTTAGTTATTGACAAATTTAAAATCTTCGTACGAAGTTAGAAATAAGACTAAGACTAAGACTAAGACTAAGACTAAGACTAAGACTGAGACTGAGACTGAGACTGAGACTGAGACTGAGACTAAGACTAAGACTAAGACTAAGACTGAGACTGAGACTGAGACTGAGACTGAGACTGAGACTGAGACTGAGACCGAGACCGAGACCGAGACCGAGACCGAGACCGAGACTAAGACTAAGACTAAGACTAAGCCTGCTTTATTGATCCTTACGGAAATTTGTTGTGATTACAAGGACTCGTTTCTCATATAAAGACAACACAACAGAAAAATACACATAAATACAACAGACAACATAAAGGGTTCATTCAGCGACTACACACAGGTATCTTGGTGCATTTCATGTTCCCTGATCAATGAGTGGCGGTGATAGAGTCTGACCGAGTGAAGTACGAACGAGTTTTTGTACCGCTCTGTTCTTGTTTTGATTGACAGCAGTCGCCAACTTCTCGACGACCTGGCATAGTTCTGATGGAGCGGGTGGCCGTTGTCTTCCAAGATTTTTTCGATTTTTCTTAGGCACGTTTGTTCAAAAAGTTCCTTTAAATGTGGTAATGTTGTGAGTGTAATTTTGATGCTTTTTTTTAATGATGTTTTCTAGACGTCGCAACTGTTTAGATGAGGCGTTGCCTTGCCAACAACTTATTCCGTATGTTAGCAGATTTTGTACAGTCGCGCCGTAAAATGTCTCAAGGATCTTCTTGTTTAATTTAAAACTGTTGAGTTTGTATATAAAAAAGAGTCGCTGGGCTGTTTTCTTTGTCAGAGTTCCAAGGTGGTCTTCCCATGAAAGCTTGTTGTTGATGATAACGCCTAGATATTTATATGCCTTTACTTGTTCTATAGATGTAGTGTTTATTTGCAGTTCACGTATAGTTTGTTTTTTCTTTCTAAAATCTATTATAAGTTCTTTAGTTTTTGTTACATTCAGTTCTAGAAAGTTGTCAGTGCACCAGTTTGTAAACTCTTCTATCGAGCTTCGATACTGAGTTTCGTCTCCTGAAATAAGACCGACTATGGCAGTATCATCAGCGAATTTAACGAGTTATATATGCTTCTTATGTCATTAGTGTAAAGAGTGTATAGTACAGGAGAAAGTACACAACCTTGTGGAGCACCCGTACTCGAGTTGACGATTTGGTGTTGTTGACTTTAACATACTGGGGCCGTTGGGTTAAAAAGTTTAGAACCCATGCTTGCAAGTAAGGGCTTACATTTATGTTACTCAGTTTGTTTATCATTAGATGTGACTGTATGGTATTGAAAGCCGAGGAGAAATATACGAAGATGACTCGTGCATATGTTTTGGGTATATCGAGATGCTTATAAAGCTGGTAGTAAACACATTGCCATTTTTAGAGGCCCTTGGAAGACGCTATTAGTTTTGTGTGGTCTGTCTGTCCGTCCGTCCCGTTTAGATCTCGTAAACTAGAAAATATATTATCATTGGCATCATGATATTTCAGGCCTTTCATAGTTCTTATGCAAAAGCAAAATTTTAATATTTAAAATCAACTATGCCAGCAGTCTTTTCATAAAATACACCATTTTTACAACTCTTTACTATTAATAGTAACAAAAACTTAAGGTTGTTTAGTAAGGGCGATTATTCCATATTTTAAAACACGTTTATGTAAACGATTTATAGAAAAAAGTGATAACCTTTTTTTATTTTTACAAATGTGTTGGTAAGTTATCTAAGTTCTGTCTTGTAAATTAGTTTTTTTTACACAAAAAAAATGTTCACTTTTATCTTAAAAGAGAAACAATGTATGGAATATGTTGTCATGTTATGTGGTAATCGATGTAAGCACTCCACTACATATAAAATACTTCCTAATGGCAAGTGTCTTAAATAGACCATGGCGACTAGTATAACTCCTGGCCCTCACGCAGTGGCGTAGCTAAGGTGGAGGGAGGAGGGGGAGATTTTGAAGATCCCCAGGGCCACCACTTGAGGGGGCCCCCTAATGAGTGTCCGAAATTTCTTTAAAAAAAAAAAATATTACGTCACTGTCATGTAATCTTGATTTTCACGTTGTTATATAAGTTAGTGCTCCTGATGCATGTATTCCCGGTTCGTGACGTTTAGGCGCCGCCGTTTTGGCGCGAGACGTTTTGGCGCCGCCGTTTTGGCGCGAGACGTTTTGGCGCGAGATATAATTTGACGATAATTTAATAAGCACGTAGCTTTTATAACAATGTTTATTTCACTCTACCATAATATTGTATGTATAGTATGAATTCTAACACCGTTCAGCGAATTGTTGTTTTTTTTTAATTATAAAGGTTTTGCTTATTTCATGAATATATGCATATAATAAGTCAGATTCCTGAATAGTTATGACATGCTAACCACTCCCCTTTATATGAGTTTTGCTAATCGCACTGGATGACATTTTTGGATTTCTCTCCAAAAGACATTTTTTTATTTGACATTAGTGTAATATACGAACTAGCTAAGTGTCACACTGTAATATAACAAAAACCATGTTAACATCTAAAGCTCTATTACGCTGAATGACCGACAATAACTCCACACATAGTAAAGATCAAGACACGGAATGTGGTCAGTACGAACTCTACGTGAATCCACAAATGTAAACAAACACTAGGGGCGACAATAGATAGAAACAAATTCACGGCACTAAGATACTTTGACAAGATATATTTTGAGAAATTGGGTAGGGGTGATTCGGGTGACACATGTCGCATTGACGCAGGTAGAGTTAAACAAATGAAGATATGACCAGCACCGAGCACTGGTCGTTGGCGTCATGCGTCTGGCGATCATCTACTTGGGACTGGTCATTACCTGTGAAACCTATCCCGCCCCCTCTCTTCTGGGCACAGTTCACTCCAATGTTAATGTAAACAAATAATTGCATCAATTTTTTGTCTATCATCGTTACATTTTTATTTTTTTTAAAATAAAAGTGTGCCTCTTAATAAACACACATACACAAGCCAAAATGTTTATTAGGGAAAATGATGTGAAACACAAACACACATTTACGTGTAGTAAATGAAAATTCACATTGTTTAATGGACTTGTCATAGCTTACATAAAAAAGGTCTTAGGAGCAGATATGAAATAATTACTCAAATAACACATATAATGTACGATGCTATTTATGTTTTTCGCTTAAAAATTTGTTTAAAAATTTATAACAAACAGAATTTTTGACTAATTTATACCGATACAAACAGAATATATATATTCTACCCTCCCCCGCTCCCACGGAAAAAAGTCTTAATAACTTAATAATTTTGACTATTTCATGCATGCATACTGTGAAGTATGGATGGCAGCCTGGTGTTGTGTAATGTTAGAGATTTAACAATAATTAAATAACAAACTTAAATACCAAAAATAGCGGACACAAATATTTCTTCTTCTGTATGTGAAAAATATGCCTTAACACAAACACTCATGCAAAACATAGATATGCATAATTCTTTTTAAAGAAATAATACAATAAACGGACATAATGTATTTCGCGCCAAAAACGTCCCTTGCGCCAAAATGGAAGTGCCAAAACTACATTCGCGTCAAAACGGCGGCGCCAAAACGGCGGCGCCAAAACGTCCTGCTTCGATGTATTCCAAACAGAGTATTAACACTTTCCGTGCGGGATTACTCTCAATTTCAAGGAGAAACTTTCATAGCGCTGACTAGTACCGTGTTACTCTCATGAAGTAATATAGGTCATTTAAGAAGAAGAAGAAAACCTAATTTAGGCCCTGAAAACAAAGGAGACCATGAACGTGTCGAAGAAAAGCATCACTATGCAGATAATTCACACAAAGATACAGCAGTCAAAGAAGTGAAAATGTCTCTTAATGAGAGAAAATGGCCTTGTGCTGAAGAGACTCCAGGGAAATACCTTTTACTACAGTCAGAGAAGACATCTGAAGTAAGTGATGATGAGTCAAGTGATGGTCTTCCAAAATCATATTTTCTATAAGTGTCCAGAGATCCGAACTACTTTGTCAGCGTAGGAATAGAAATGTACTTACCACGACCGCTGGTCACATTGATATCACCAAGTAAGAGAACCAAACTAGTTGCTATTAACAAATTCATTCAAAACGTTGTGATGTTTTTTTTTTCTTTCTATTTAGTAGTAAATATTCCCTGGCAAGCTTCGATCTGATGAGAACTCAATCACGGACTTTTATTTTGAGCACATAGACTGAATGAAAAACGCCTTGTCTGCTCTTTCATTGACAGTAAGCTTTTAAGTCGATAAGACTAGCTTCATGACAATCTATTAAGTTTAATTACATTGTGGTAATAGAGTTATAGAAATATATATGTGTGTTCTTTTGAAGATCTAGTTGCCGTTTGATAGTCGGGCACGTTTTTACACCGTCTGTCTGTCTGTCTGGTTAAAAAATTTGTACACGTTATTTCTCTCAAACCCAATCTCAAAATAAACTGAAATTTTGTACTTTAGTTTATTTTACGTATAAACAAATAATCACCAGAGTACAGGTCTACTCTATGTCTAATTCCAAGAGTAACTGACTATATTTCATTTCAAATTTAATAACATGACAGATCCAAAATAACTGATACAATTACATATACTATAAGTTTGTTTCTGTTTTTTATTGTTATTAATATTTTTTGATTCTGCTTTTTATTTTATAAGTTTTATTCCGTAAATCTTTCTCTAGCTATTTCCGTTTAAAGTTTTTAATGTACCTTCACGAAACTGAAGGAAATAGGGATTAGTTTCAAATTCTTCGCGTCTTAATATAGAGTCATTACAGTATTAGTTTCGAAATTAGGTTCATTTTTATTAGTTTTTACAAAGTTTATATCAACTCAATCTGTCAATCTGTCTGTTCAAAAGTTTGAATATATGACAACCCCCCTTTTTTTTCTTAAATGCTGTTGAAAACCAATTACAGTCAAATGTATTCAGCTAGACATTCCTCCCTTCCCCATTTTCCCAACTGGTCCAGATAAGTGATAGGATCATAGCGTAATGAGAAAGCTAAACGCATTAAGTAACGCCAAATAAAAACAATTGGTGAAAATGATTTGAAGCACACGGAGTTATTGTTGTTTAGTCTAGATCAGTGATGTCCAACCTAATTCGCCCTGCGGGCCATTTTCATTAACGACACTCGTGTCGCGGGCCACATGACCGAAAAGGTACAAAAACGAAATGAAATTACCTGAAACAATTGGCCCTAGTACTTACATTAATTAATGGGATATTTGAAGTTTATTTTTCTTTTTACGTATCGGAAAACGACTTCACGTCTCTACTTAAAATATATATATCATTGTAGCTCCCTTTACCACCGACTCATTTTCTGGTCTCTTTTTGGTAAATATTCCCTTCATCCTCTATCTCTAGGCGAAGTGTAGCAATCTTTATTCACAGCTCAAAGCAAGAATGGCGTCATATGTGTTTTATAATGCCGTTTATATATTGTTTTATCTTTAAAAAAAGAACAAAAAAATAAAAACTTTCTTTACACATCCAATATGTTGGCTTATTCCCATGTTCCACAAAAAAGTAAAGATACTTTCACTTTTCCTGGTAGCTTCTACATTCAGAGTCTACTTGTGATTTGTTCGGCTTTCCAATTTCATAAACGTTGAAATATTAAAGGTCATGGTACCAATTAATCAATCAAAGAAAAAGTGAGGGCCTAACGTAAGTAAAGATACATTTTTCAACCTTTTTTTCATTTGAAGGGTAGGGATTTTCTACATTTTCTGCCGACGGTCTGGCGGGCCGGATGGAACCACGTCGCGGGCCGTATTTTGGGCATCACTTGTCTAGATCTATTACACATTTAATAGGAAGCCAACGCTTAACTACTCAGCCACCACGCCCCCTACTGGAACTCAACTAAGTCTTTCCAATTGGAGAATCTTATTTAGCAGAGATTTAAAATAGGCTTAGATGATTATTTTAGCTTTTATATAACGCTACTTTCATGCTTATGGCAATGCTCAGAGCGCTTTGGTCCAATCTCATTTGTGGAACAGTGGGGGGGGGGGGGGGGGGAGGGGGTATCTAGGAGTTGGCTCAGTAAACACAACTCTGCCCGAGTCGGGTGTCGAACCTCGAGCCCCCTTCGTAAATAGCCAAGACAAGCAAAGTTCAAGCGCACTTAGCCTCTCGACTTCTAGTTATCCCGAAGATAAAAATAATTGGCAAAAATTACTCGGTTTTAAATGGCCAAGATGAATATCTATCACAGAAGCAGCTAAAAAAATCAGCTTTTAAAATGCTTTAGCTTAACTTTTAAAACTTGTAAACTTTAATCAAATGTAATATAAGAAAAAATGTCAGCCTAAGTATCTCTAAGACTAAGACTTAGACTGCTTTATTTATCCTTATGGAAATTTGTTGTGATTACAAGGACTCTTTTCTCATATAAGGACAACACAACAGAAACATACACATAAATACAACAGACACAACATAAAGAGTTCATTCAGCGACTACACACAGGCATCGGTAACGCTCTGTTCTTGTCTTGATTGACAGAAGTCACCCACTTCATGACGACTTGACGTAGTTATGATGGAGTGAGTTGCTGTTGTCTTCCAAAATTTTTTTACGATTTTTCTTAGACATTTTATTTCAAAAAGTTGATTTAAATATGGTAGTGATGCGCGTGTGATTTTTGATGCCCTTTTTATAATGTTTTCTATGCGGCGCAACAGGTTAGATAAATAAATATCTATTTTTTTTAATCACTTATGCAGACTGTTGTTTCATAAAAAAAATATTATAATGTCGATTTTCACTATCTTTTCTAGTTTACGAGATCTAAATGGGACGGACGGAAGGACAGACAGACATTCCACAAAAAAATAATGCCTTCTTTTCCTATTTCGGGGTCCACTAAAAATGTAGCATATTTTTTTACCAAAAAAAAACAACAACAACAAACAAACAAAACAATACACCACAGTCACTGAGCTAGAGCAGAGTTAGAGGCTTAAACTCAGCAAGGAAAACCTTCTCCCATATACCCCTCCCATCACTGGTTCAAAAATGAGACTGGACCAAAGCGCTCTAAGCATGCAAAAAGTTTGAAAGTAGCGCTATATGAAAGATATAATTTATTTTTTTAAATTGAAGATTTATTGTTAGTACTTATTATATTACCAAACAGAGATGTTAGGCGTAATGAAATTAAAAAAAAAAAAAAGATCTGTTGTACCACCATATATATTAAAATTTGAAATAAAGTGTTTTCAAAATTATTTTTTTCTCGATGGCAGTTCTCTTTACAACGTACTTTAAAACATGAACATACACATCTCCACGCGAAGAAGAGCTCATTGTATCGATTACTTTCAAGCTACTTACTTTTAAGCTGTCCAAGTTGACCAAAATTAACAGATGACCTTAACATCATCGGCCCCATAGATCTCAAGGACTGAATGGGAAAACTTTTTTTTTTCTAAAATGAAGACAATTATTTTTTCTCATCAGTTCTGGAATGCGCACAGTTTATTTGACACAGTCACTTGACACAGTCACTTGACACAGTCACTTGACACAGTTTATTTGACACTGGTGTCGCGGGCCACATAAAGGAAAGGTAGAAAAATGAAATGAAATTGACCTGAAACTATTTGATTAGAAACCTGTGGATCTATCACTTACATTCACTAATGATATATTAGTATCTTTTTTTTTTCATGCGTCAGAAAAAGGCTTCATTTCTCTACTAAAAATTTGAGCAACAGTGTAGCTAGCTTTACCAACCACTCATATTCTTGACTCTTTTTGGTAAATATTAACATTAATCTACCAATCTCTAGACGTAGATTAGCAATCTTTTTATTCAAATGGCGTCAAATTTGTTTTATAATTGCGTTTAAAAATAAAACAGCCAGACTTTATTTACAACTCAAAAATATTGGCTTATTGTCATGTTCTGCCAAAAAAGTAAATTTTTGTTTCAATAAATTCTACATTAAGAGTCTCATAAACGCACAAATGTTGGTCATAGTACCAATCAATCGGAGTAAAATTGATGGCCCTAACGTAGGTAAAGAGACATTTTTAAACCTTTTCTTTGGACGAGGGGGGGGGGTAGCGGATTTTATATACTTTGTGCCGACATTTCGGCGGGCCGGATGGAACCACGTCGCGGGCCGGATTTTGGGCATCACTGATGTACAACATTTAATTAGAATGTAGTGATGGAGCTTCAAGTCTCGATTTGTAAGATATATATATATGTAATCAACTAATGCCAAAGTATTGTAGTGCTTTTTTAACCCTGAAAGTGATAAGCTGTTTTACAATGAGTTTATACAAAATGGAATTACAATTCTGATGTTTTAGAGGCTATCTAATATCACACGCATTTGAAAGGCTAAGAAAGCTTTGGTAGTGACCTTGCACTACCTTAGAAATGTCTAATAAATATGCATCTATTTGCTCACTTGCATCTAATCCCATTAAAAAATAATGAATTAATACTTTGGCATTAGTTGTTCATTACATCAGTGGATTCAGTATTTCCAGATTGGAAGAGAACAAATTGTAATAATAAATGACTCCAAATTAACACCATAATAGTAAACTCAGGAATCACGTGTACCTCTAGGAACAGTTTTATCCCACTACTGTTTCTAATTTAAAATCAATGACCTACCTAATTGCATTAGTTCAGGAACAAAACTTATATTGTTTGCAGACGATATAGGGACCTGACATAGATTGAGGCAATTAAGGCAGTTGGTCGTTGTGCTGGCTAATTCACTTCATCGTAAACCACGGCCATAGAGACATCATCTACCCCCCCAACGAGGTTGGGCATCACTGCAGTAAGATTTTTCCCACAGTCATCCCTCTTAACTCTACCTCTCCTAACTGACGATACCAGCGTTGATTTCACCAGAATCTGGTAAATAATTACGGAGAGAAAGAGTTAATAATTTCCCAGATTTCAGAAGGAGTCATTGTTTAAGGCTTAAGTCTGTAAGCGTTGTACGTCAACAAGGGGATGTAACAAACCCTTCCACGCTTAAAATCAAGGGAAGTAAACTGACTAAAAGTAATCACTGAAAGACAATCAAGAGTGTATTACCACTTAACACAGTAAGGAGCACTCACAGAGAGAGAAGCGAGACAAGCGTTTCAAAACACACATGTGTAGCTTAACCTTTTATTGTCGCCGAGTAGCCATCAGTGTCCAATTACTGAATCTGTCAGATCAAAACGCATCCGACTATTACACGTCAAATAGAATTTAAAATGATTACACATATCTTACAAATCAAGACTACAAGCTCCATCACTATATTCTAATTGAATGTTGCACATAATCACTATGATAGTCTAATGCTTCTAACAACAGCTGACTGTCAGTAGAAAAATAAACAATGTGTTGTTTCAAACTATAGCAGAGGTTCTCAGCCTGTAGGTCACGATCCCCTTGTGGGTTGAATAAAGATTTTTCCAGTAGTCGCCTAGCACCATTGGAAAGATAGTGGGGTTTTGTTTCGTTTAAAAAGAACAACTTTCCACTGTGTAGAATTTTTAACGGTTAGTTTACCTATTTGTTATAATTGTCATTCTAAGATAGATGATGTAGAGTGGACGAGAAAATCGGAATCATTTTAATCATTTTAATTCTCACTGTATACATATTTGTAACAGTTTAAAATACTGTCCATCAAAGGGCTAGGTGAAACGCCACGTTACGCCATTGCAGAATCATCTTTCTATATATATATGTATATAATTCTCTTCGTTGCCCAACCATGCGGGATAGCAGGCCGAGTCTCTAATCCTTCATGAAAAAATCATGGAAATATAACTCTTTTATTTCTGCGAGTCGGACTGGAGTTACCACACGAAACTCTCGAAAAAAAAAGAGAGGTGAGGGAGAACAAGTAATATTCTCTGTATTCACCCGTCACTGAATAGCGGGGCCGGATATAACCATTGCGAGCCATATGCAAAACAGATTTTGCGGGGCCAAGTTTGGGTAGGAGGGATACGGATAATAAGTGGAAGTCTTTGCATTTTATTCATTGTTTCAGAATTACTTTGCGTGTAGCGAAGTAAAAAAAAGTATATCATAATAATTCTTTTTCCTACATAGATCATGCTTAATAGCAGGAATTACCAAATGTTTCAATCTATCTTCAAGAATTGTTGAATTGAAGTAATTCATCATTAGTTTGAGGCGCGAGAAGCTTCTTTCACCAGATTACACAATTACGGGTATTTTACAAAACTGTTATTTATTTCTTGCTTAGGATTGGCGATTTCCATATTGAATGACACCAAAAAATGACAATTTTATTAAATGTTTTTGAGTTTTCCAAAAGATTTTAAATAATTTCCGGAGATTTCCAGGACTTTTTGTGTGTATAATTTGCAATTTCAGGAGATTTCCAGTGTTTCAGATGTAAAGTTGAGTCAGGAAAGGTAATTTCAAATGATGGCGCATTTAAACACGAGTTCTTTTTTTTTTTGGGGGGGGGGGGGGAGAGGGGCAATCTCTTGAAATGACTATAACAGCAGATACTGTAAAAGTAAAGTTTCCCTTGTTTTAACCGTTACGTTTGCTTACATGTCTTTTAATACTACACATAAGGGACTGGTCACTACTAATGTGTCGCCAATGTCGTGGAATGCTGGGGGTTCGTGCTTCCTGGAGTCACACTTGACACGTGACAAACATAGATACCACAGATTGACTTAAATCCATTTCAGCAGACAAAATATAAACTTTATTTGATAACAATAACAGCACTGAACTCCTTGTCAGTTACATAAGTCCATAAGAAACAATCACATCCGCATAACAGCGGTATCAAATATATCCAATATGTTAAATTCTTCAGAGTAGATTACAAATAACGTCCGCATCACAGCGGGTAACATGAACTTCCATATACGGAATAACACAGAATAATAACTACTAGAAATACAAGTCTCAAAAAGACCTCTGGCTTCAACTGCCTAAAATATACTACTTAACTCAAAGCTACTATTCGACTCTCTAAGTCTCTACTGTCCGTACCAGACCAAAAGATACTACTGATTTGCTCTGGACCATAGGATACTACTTGACTGCCTGATCCAAAGGATACTATTTGACTGACTTGACTGAACTAAAAGTCAATTTTAGTCATTCTACTTCCTGTTCCTATATCAGGAGTTTCACATGTCTTATTAACGTCTTAACCCGAGGGGAACATTTAACAGGTAATGTCAACCGAGAGTGTGACACATTTAGACCTTGTGATCTATAGGGCAGATGATGTAAAGGTCATCTCTTTTTTTCTGGCGTACGGTTCACGTGGATGTCATGTGGCCAGCACAACGAGCAACCGCCTTTACATTTTCCCAACTAATGTCAGGTACCGATTAGAGCTGGGTAGACTCAGAAGCGCCAAAAGTCTCTGTCTTCCCCAGGATTCGAACCCGTGACTCCCCGGTTAGGAAGCCAAGCGCTTTACCGTCTGGAAAAGCTTAAAATCTCTTGAAAAAATATTTTTTAGTATCTTGAGCTCAACTTTTGGTATCAAATGAGCCACCAAAATCATTACATAATTCATCACCTATTATTAGTTATTTCCACAAGAATTAACAAAATAAAAGGTCGGTGCTTTTAATGTTTTGTTTTTTAAAGAAATAATTAACTGCTTTCAAAGTGTTGTAATGTGTTTAATGCATCACACATGTTCAACTATATCTCACTGAGGTCGGATGGTTGTCATGAAGCAAAGTTCTACAACTCTTGTTTTCTTATCCTCGTTTTTAAAGTAGAAAACTAAACGGCAGACATTTAAAATTATGATTCCGATTTTGTTTTACATTTACAAAAACATAGAGGGACATTGCAAAATAGGGTCGCGAAAAGGTTGAGAACCGCTGAGCAATAAGCCCAGAATAAAAGTCCGTGATTGTTAGTTTTCAGCAGATCAAAACTGGCCAGTGAATTGATATTAAAAAGAAAAAAAAAAAAATTCGTGTGATGAATTTGTTAATTGCCACTAGTTTGTTTCTCTTACTTACTGACATCGATGTGACCAGCAGCCGTGGTAAGTACATTGTTATTTTTTTCATACTCGGATGAAACGTTTGAAGATTATTCTACAAATTCAATAAAGCGACTGTAGAGAGCTAATAGTACCTATCATTTTAATTTGAAAGCTTACTTGTCTTATCTTATCTTATATAATACAGACGTTACTTAAAAAAAAAAGAAGATTACAAAACTATAGATTTTGATAAAATTATTTATGAATTTGCAAGCAAGTATCTTTTTTGTTAAATTATTTTTATTTTGCTGCAGCGATATTTAAAAAACAAAATGACCATACATCAGTTCGGAAAAAAAAAACTTCTTTGTGCTGCTTTATCTCCCTTTTTGTTATGGAATGTGAGGCCACATGAGGAGCTGTAGCACTGGGCTTCATATACCCTAGATACGCTATTGGACCCGACAGGGCTGCCTCTGAGTTTGTACGCAGAATTTAAATTTTTCAATAGCTCAAATTAGAAAACAAAGATCTTCCCTTAAACTTTTAGACAACACAATTTTTTTGTATATTATTCTTTCAGCACGACATTCAATCGGTGGATTCATCAAGAGAATTATTTATGGCACCAATGCCGAACTTTACGACATCCCTTCCCAGGTTGGGATATTTTATCGACGGGAAAACAATTGGACCCTGGAATGTGGAGGAGTCCTGATTAAACCTGATAAGGTAATTTTTTTTCTCTTGTTAGCGGCTCCCGAAAGTGGAAAAGACGCTATTAGTTTTGTGTGGTATGTCTGTCCGTCCGTCCGTCCGTCTGTCCCTTTTAGATCTCAGAAGAGAAAATGAGAATTGGACATCATGATATTTTAGATCATTAAAAATTCTGATTCAAGGCTACTTTTTTCTTTTCCGAAAGTGAGCCATCTAATTTTTAAAATTATTAAAATTATATATGCAATCAGATTTTTCAAAAAATTACACCACTTTTAAATGAAAACTTCATGGGAAGTACATCTTATTAAAAAGTTCAAAAGCTTCTTCATTAATAAATCAAGCTTCATTCATAGATTCACCCTTTGGTACAAAAACAAGTGTATCTAAGGTCACGATTGAAAAAAGTATCAATGGATCATTATAAAATAGATTTTCCATTTATTAACTAACTCATGGAATAGAACACTGATTCAAATGTTGGTTTTAAAAATAATTTTAATACAAACTTTGTTTCAATTGTAAGTTTAAAAAAATACTTTCACACCGCGCAGTTTTTGCACATCCTTATGAGGCTATACACTTGATGACAATTTAAATTACAATAAATAGAGGCCAGATATACATAGATCTATATTAATAACACGAGTTCTAGTCTAGATATATTATAGTCTATATCAAGATTCTATATCTAGATCGAGACTTGTAGACTTAGAGGCTTTAGGGCCGTTTGTAGTGGGCACTACTGAGATTCCTTCTCGCTGACAGAAGGGGGGGGGGGGTTCAGGCGTTGTAGGCTCAGGTTTGGTGGCGCTGCAGATCCAGTCGAAGCTGACGATCTAACATGTGTAGACAGTGCAGATCTAGTAGTAAAAAGACTGCAAGTCTAGTGTGCGTGATATTGCACCACCAATAAACAACCAGGCTGAAAAGAAAGAAGCACTTAGAAACTTCCTCATGGCAATAGGTAGGAACTCTCGTATGCCATGCAATCAATCAGATTGTGCACGAGAGGCAAAGAGCTCATTCCGTTCAATGAATACATTTAACCAAAGTAAAACAGGGGAAATAACTGCATTAAGTAATACTTGAGGCTGTAAGCCATGATGTTACGATCATACAAGTAAACCACAGGTTTAAACTTCTAACTTCAATATTATATAAAACAAAACAAAATAAGGGAGATAACCCAAAAAAAGATGTTTAAAAGTGAACAAGAATATATGGTAATAAAACCAACATAAAAGAAGAGAGTTGCATATATCTCTAGTGGGCAATGTTATATAAATCATTTATGACTAATGGGGTAAATATGTAGATATATAAAGGGGTAGGGAATGATATGATCATATATCAAATCTTATTCACGACATAGCGAGATTGAATAGAAGTAAAATTATAAAGACTGTAAATGCCATAGACAGATGTGGTATATCACAAGCCGTCACTAAAAATAAGCTGACATGTGGTACAGCAAAACACATTCATGGATCTAGTAAGAGAGTATACGATTCGGAATCTTGTAAAAAGATCCGGTCGCTCCAGTAGAGCTAGATCGCGACAAGGTGACTCAACCCATACCAAGGGCGGGGTGACCTGGGGGAAATTTTCGGACTGGCCTCCCGCCCTCCTCCCGCTTTCACTATACTACTCTATTTTCATAAAGCGAGACACTACATGTTGTAACTATTATTCTGGTGTTGAGTTTGTTATGTCAATGGACCTCATTCACCAATCGTAAACAAACAACATTTAGCCACGTGGTGCTTTATCTCTTCTATATAATTTACGATCTCATGTTTAATTCATGATGGTTGTCACGTGACAGTTTTTCTCATTGTTTTATCAATGAGATCACGTGACTAAATGTTGTTTGTTTACGATTGGTGAATGAGGTCCATTGGATCTAATTTTTCTCACGAACGTTTAAGCACAAATGAAACTTTTATATATTCGATCTTTGTTCTTGCTTTCAAGTGATGTACGTGTCAAGGTCATTATTTATAATGAAACTTGTTTGTTTGTCTCTGGTGCATTTCGAGAAGATTATTATTATTATTATTATAGCTTTTATATAGCGCTTCTTTCATGCTTATAGCATGCTCAGAGCACTTGGTCCAATCTCATTTGTGGACCAGTGGGGGGGGGGGGGGGAGGGGATATCTAGGAGTGTCGGGTGTCGAACCTCGAGCCCCCTTCTAGGTAGTTCAAGCGCACTTGGCCTCTCGACCACGCTTCCCACCGATAGAGTAAGATAGAGTAATTGGAACTTCGTAGTTAGAGAGTAGTATACAGGTTAATTTAAAACAGAGACGGGAAGACGTTTTTGAGAAGAGAGGCAAAATCTTAATCAAAAATATTTAAGCGGGCCGAAATCTCAAAACAAAATATTTAAGAGGGGAAAAAATGTCAAAATAAAAATTAAAGTAGGCCAAAATCTCAAAACAAATACTTAAGCTTGACTAAATCTCAATGGACACTAGTTGAGAAGAGGCTGCAGGCGTTGCAAGTGACAGACCCCAATGGAGACAGCTTTTCGCCTTGTGTGCTGAAAGTTGCGGGGGGTTGGGAGATCTACGTCAAAGTAAGTAAACAACGCTAATTCAATACTAGAAAAATAACCTGTTTCATCTTCTGGTTCATAGGTTCTTACCGCTGCCCATTGCATGAAAGGTGTAAAAGCTATAAATGTCAAAGTTTCTGTTGGTATGCTAAACAAATTTGGACCACCTACTCAGTACGAGCAAATTATCTACGTCAAGAGAATCAAAATACATGAAGACTTTGATGCAAAAGCAATCTTAATAAACGACCTTGCCATTCTGACACTGGCCAACCCAGCCATACTTAACAATAATGTGAAGGTCAGTCTCTAATTCAGCGTTTCTCAAACTGTTGTGCACACTTTCTCCTTATTGGATGCATGTCAATGAGGCGAAGTAGGTCTTTTTTTTTTTTTCAAAAGACTGAAAATGTGTTGTATTTCCATTGAAATCATACATCATTGAGTATTTATCAAGTATCAACAATATGTATTAACTGAGTTTTACAATAACGTGACATCAAACCAACATTTAAGTAGGGCATTTCATAAAGGTTTTGAGAGTTAGTGTCTGCAACAAGGTAAATTCAATAAGCTCTTCTATAACATATTTTATTAAGACATCGTTAATACGATTCTAGATTGTAGCAGTTTACAATGCGTCAGAACTGTCCATTTTATTTTTTTACCGTGACGTATCACGACTAGCGGATCCAGAACTTCGGAGTGGGGATTGCAATTTTTTTACCACTCCCTAACTCTATCGCCCAGTAAACCCCAACCCTATGTATAAACAAAAAAATACAGCACACACACACACACACACATTTTTATATATATATATCTACAAGACATCGATAGCAAAGATAAACAGACACAAACACTCATTTATTCCTCTGGTAATCAAATCATTAAATAGAAAAATCTGATACAAAATTTTCACATGTAAATTATATATAGGTCTGGTGTGAATGTACATTTCGTTTCTTTATAGTTATAATGTTGTGTTTTTTTTTGGTGTAATTGTAAGACAAATTTCCTTTTAAACAAAAAAATATTATTATTATTATTACTATTAAGATTAATGGAACTTATTGTTTTAGTGTTTTTGTTACTCTTAATAACTGACATTTATCTGGGTGGAAAGACATGCTCCAATTTGATTCCCATTTCTGTAACTCATCTAATATCTCTTTGTAAAATTTCTGAATCTTGTGTTTTTCTTTTTTTATTGTTCTATATATTATGCAATCGTCTAGAAATAATATGACTTTTGTTCCTAAACTAATAAAATTTGGTAAGTCATGTATGTAAATTAAAACTTGTAGTGGTCCTAAGACTGTTCCTTAAGGTACACCTGAGTTTACTGTTGGTGTTGATTTAGAGCCATTTATTATTACAGTTTGTTCTCCCCCTATCACAAAACCCACTGATGCAATGGACCTATAATGCCAAAATGTTTTAATTTTTTTAAAGCAAACTAAGGTGGTGAACTTTATCAAAAAAGCCTTGGACAAATCTAATAAGATAGCATCTGTTTGCTCACTATTATCTTAACCTTTTTATTAGTACAATGTAAACACAATAGATCGTGTGTCTTTTGATCCGCCCCCCTTTAAAAAAAAAAATTAAATAACTACCTTCGTGCAGACCTTGTTAAAATCTCATGATTATGGTTCTTGTAAAATTACGCCTTTAACTTAATTCTATTTATAGATTGCTTAAAGATTATTTCCCTTTGTAGAATATTTGTAACATATCCTAAAAACAGTTTGTTTGTTTTTTTAGACGTTTTGGACATAACCAGTCATTAGCTATATCTTTGTTGAAGTATAATTACTGGACATAACGGATGTTATATTAGAATATTGTAACCAAAAAAAAAAATGGTTCTGTTAGCATTTTCTTCTTTTAGCCATGGGTGGTAAAATTATATTAACATTTGTTTTTCTCTTAGGTGGCACAATTAGCGGTTGATAGCTCAGACTTTTTTGATAAACTCTGCATCGTAAGTGGATGGGGTAAAAGCAACTATACAGATATTTCAGGTAAAAATAGGCTCCAGAAAACATCGATAACCTTACTCTCAAAAGAAGAGTGCATATCTAATTGGAAATTATACAGCGATCGAATAAACGACAGACAGTTAGTGTGTGTCTTAGATAAACAAGGTAATTGTGAGAGAGAAAGTTATTGGAAGAAATTATTTTTTTTAAATCAAAAAGCCGGACGAATGACAGTCGCATCCCGAAAGTCATTCTCTAGGGGCAACTCGTGTCTGGCTCAAGAAAAACTAATCTCCCCCATCTCCATTAGGAAACCGTGCCTCATATCCTGTTTGACAGCCCCAGACTTGCTGATCTCCGTCTCGACAGGTCTGGGAAACCCAAAATTCTCGACCTGTATGACGACATTTATGCACTACGCAAGACAGCAGGGTTTCTGTCCAGGGCTTTTGCAAGAGAGGATTTGAGCCTCTCAAGCCCTCACTCTAATGGAGTTTGGTGATGATGATGATGATGATGATCTCCATTACGTGGATATAATAAAACCGGACCTTAAAACCATGAACATTGATATTGACCATCATCATCATCATCATCATCATCATCTCTCCTTTGAGTTCCTCATGGAACATAGGGCCTCGACAAAAACACGCTACTCTCCACGGTCGCTTGCTAGCTTTTTTTTATGGTTTCCCAGCTTTTCCCGGTCTTCTCTGCTTCTTCAAGTAGATAATGACCATAGCCCTATGCTTAGGACAACGAAAAAACATGGGCCTCTGTTCTGGGGGAA
Organism: Biomphalaria glabrata; assembly: GCF_947242115.1. Classification (NCBI taxonomy): domain Eukaryota; kingdom Metazoa; phylum Mollusca; class Gastropoda; family Planorbidae; genus Biomphalaria; species Biomphalaria glabrata. The sequence goes on along the minus strand of NC_074717.1, from coordinate 1,532,624 downwards.
AAAAAGCGTGCTATGCGAAAAATGTTAGGTTACTCTACCACCCAAGCGAAAAAGTCACCTTAACCTGCGATATATTTTGTCTCTTCAAAATAGGACTCCACCGCCACATGAAAAAGTGTTTGAGATGAGCCATAGTCGTTCTACGACTGAAGGAGGCCCAATAATTAGTTAGTTTCGATTAGTCGTGTAGACTAATTCTATTAGACCTAGACTAAGAATAATAAATCTGCGATTAGAAAATAATTAACTCTTTCTCTCCTAACTGACGATACCAGCGTTGATTCCACCACAATGTGGTAAATAATTAAAGAGAGAAAGAGTTAAAGTATTGTTTTTGTTTAGATCAATGACATACATTTAGTTTTCTCAAAACGATAGCATACTATCACATGTCTGGACCAGTTGGAAAGGGGTAGCGGAAGAACTGTTAAATTTTTTTTTTTATTAATTCTTGAGTTGGCATGTAACAATTTTCCAAGAAATTTAACAGCTGGTGCATATCGCTGAAAAAAGAATCACTAGCTTGTTAAACACACTGGGAAAAGTCTAGTTTAACCGTTATAATGTTTCAAAGTAAAAATAAATAAATGTAAATTTGGCTACAGACTTAATCTAGGTCTAGATCCAACATCGGTTTTGATAGGACTATCGCGTTCGGTTTACTAGATCTATCAATTCGCTTAACCAGGAATTTGTCTTAGGGAAAATGGAGGGGGGGGGGGGGGAAATGGCGATGGGCCAAAAATATGTTTTTAATTCTAACATTCAATAATTTTAAACAGAAAAACAATCGCTCAATATATTGAAAAGGAGGTACTGTCATATTTTGTTAAAGAAAAATGATATAGTTAGAGCCAAGTTTCGTCATTCGACATGAAAAACAATTTACAAACATACATTGTACTGTGTCCTCGGTGCGTGTAGCAAAACAATTATAGGCACCTCCGAATCCTTGTATACCATATGATTGTGGAGACAATACAAAGCTCTTGCCAAATATAAAACTTATGAGATATACTTAAGAAGCCGAATAATACTATCACCTCGGTAACGCCTTCGACTTGCACAGGCCTATGTTCTATGGAAGGTAGTTGGATTATGGTTCTTGGTTGCTTGTAGAGGTATTGTAAAGTAAGAGTAAAGTCCCCCTTTCAGACCTTGCGATCTATAGGGCAGTGATGATGTTCAGATCATCTGTTTCTTTGGCCAACGGTCAACGAGCAGGGCGTCATGTGGCCAGCACTACGACCCACCGCCTTTACATTCCCAAACTAAAGTCAGATAAAAATTGGACTTAGGGGCGCCCTGAAAATCCCGAAATCCCTGTCTTCACCACGATTTGAATCCTTACCGCCAAGCCACGCCCCTCCACTTGCAAATGTATAAATTTTCTATTTTGTGCTCAAAGTCTGACAATTTTCATTTTTACCTGCATAGCATAAAAAAATCCAGATGAGTTATCTCTTTGAATTAACCCTCTGTGGGTAGAGGGGCAGCATTAATTTTATATAAAAACACAAACTTTCTTTGCACTTTTTACTTCAAAATTCATTTTCAAGGAGCAAAGGTAATCCTGGGTAAAATGATTATAAAAATCGTATATCTTATTGTTATTATCGTAGGAATTGGAACATAGGCCTACATTGTATGTAGCATAACTACGATAATCGCCATTTTCTTTTCACACCCAAGGTGAACCCAGCATTCCCTGTAATGGCGATAGTGGCGGCCCTTTGTTTTGTGGCCCAAGGCTGGATCAGCTGGTTGGAGTCACTTCGTTTGGTAGAAATGGTTGTCCTAGTAAGTTTATGTTATAAGTTTATAGTTGATGTGCAAGATAGTTTTCTCGCGGGCACGTTGCCCTGCCTCATCGTGGCGCCCGCGTGGAAACGGCCATTAGAGGAAGTGGCTAGGCTAAAAGGGTAGCAACACAAGACTCCCGTGGGGATGCCCACGGGTAGACGAGAGTCCACTCATTGCACGGGCGGTGTTGTAAAAAAGTCCCCACAAACCTGTCACTAATCCATGCGCTGTTCCTCAAAGGGACCGTTACATAAATGGCGGGTCCCGCACAGTTAGCTTGGTACATTGAAGGAAAATGGCAGAAGATCCCAGTGTATTCTCGGCCTTCGGCCCTGTCTAGCCCACGCGTTGGGGGCCAAATGCATCGGTCAACAGCAATGCTTTATATAGGCATTGTCTAGGGTCTCTCCCAAACAGAACTGTGTGTTCACACAGGTTTTTTTTTTTTTTACTGTTTGGCGTCCAAGCAGGTTTTTTTTCAAACTTAGGGCTCGAAGAGCCTTCGGCTCAGCCCTTAGACATCAACAAGATAGTTTTCTAGCTTCTGTAAATGTGGGATGGTGTTATGTTATAGTTTAGAGAGTAGGTTAGTTTTGTTCGACAAATAATATTGTGTGTTGTTTTTAGCGACGGTAAAAGTAGTGACGTAGCAAGACAGGCTAATGACGTAGTAGACTTAGGCGAACAAGAGACCAACATGGCGTTAGTATAGAAGTAGTCTGCTTTGAATAGTAGTTGAATAGTAGTTAGAAATAGAGAGGCTTTAGGAAGGCTAGACGGATTTCCCATTGAGAAATAGAGTGTCATTGAATAGAAGGGAAATTAGTTATTAAGTATATCTCTTATTAGTAATGTAATTTGTGGCTAATGATAAGTAATAATTGAGATAGAATCCAAGTTAGATTAGATTAGCCCACAACAATAGTCCTGTGTGTTTTTTTCATTTTTTTCTGGAGGTGTGTAATTATCCTTTTTTTTTTACTTTTTAATGTTACAGTTGATAGTCCTGTCGTGTACACAGATGTGTCACAGTGCTACCGAAGCTGGATCGAGACAAATTCTTAAATTATCGTCGTAGATTCGAAGATGGAGATGACATTAAATAACAATAAAGTAATAATAAATAAATAAAAAAAATAATATAAAGTCATTGACGTTTTTAAAGGAATTATTTTTTGCTGTTTTTCTGTTCAATATTTTTATATTACTTTTTTACTCAACCTTTTTTCATCTTTAATCTTATAGCTTAAAGCTTTACAAAATCAATTGTTTAAAAATCAGACTAACAACAGATTCATTGTGGTTAGTTTAGATCTGTTACAAATTTAATGACATGCCTGATTCAAACTTATTAATACCATTACACATAATATAATAAATTTTGTTGTTTTTTAAGCGTTTTTTTTAATGCTGTTCTACTAAACACCACTAGATTACATTAACATATGTCATACGTTAAGAGTTGGCAACATCAGTATTTGTGCAGTTATTATATTTTTACTTGGTCAGATTTGCACTGTATTTAAAGCAGTCCATCATAGAAAACATTGTATTTAATGTGTGTTGGTAACAGATAAGTTTCTGAATGTGGGTACACCGACTTGTCAAGATGTTACGACATAATGATCTTTCTATTTCTCATTATTCCGCATACAATTAACTTAAACACATTCAGTTTTTGAGCTATGTCATGACCTGAGCTATCGTTTGTTTTTAATAATAATAATAATAATAATAATAATCTTTATTATCCGTAAGGAAATTTGTCTTACAATTTGTGCATTACACCAAACAAAAAAACATTATAACTATAAGAAACCAAAGTGTACATTCACACCAGACTCACTCATAATTTACATGTGACAAAGTTTATACCAGATTGTTCTTATTTAATGATTTGATTGCCAGGGGAACAAAAGAGTGTTTGTGTCTGTTTGTCTTTGCTATCGGTGTCTTGTATCTCTTTTGTGATGGTAAAATCACAAAATCCTGACACAAAGGGTGATTCTTTATTTCGAGGATCTTGTTAGCTTTTTTATAGATGTTTGTATCAAACAACTGCCCAAATGGGGCAATGATTTTGCCAGCAGCATTTAGGATTCTATTAAGTTTATTTTTATTTTTAATGCTCAGATTGCCATACCAGGCAGTGATATTGAAACTTAAAATATTGCAGATGTGAGCGTGATAAAACATAGCCAAGGCCTTTTCGCTAACATTAAACGAGGACAGTTTTCTTAGTAGTCGTAATCTTTGCTGACCTTTTTTGCTGATATAATCAGTATTTGCAGTAAAATTTAGTTTATTGTCTAGGATAGTACCAAGGTATTTAAAGGTTTGCACAATTTCAATAGTCTCTCCAGCTACAGAAACAATATCATTTTCCTTCTTGTCCCTACGAAAATCGATTATCATTTCTTTGGTTTTTTTTACATTTAATAATAAAAAATTTTCTTAACAGTATTCTTCAATGTGTTCTAATTCTTTGAAATACTCATTTATGTCTGAGCTCTCTGAGAGCAGGGCAAGAAGTAAAATAAACAAAGTTAGAGGATTGTGGGGTAATATGGACTACGTAACTTTAATGAGTATATAAAGAACTTTTAGGTTAATTCTCACTGTAAACAAATGGGTCGATGTACTGAGGGTATGATTCTCAAAATGTCGATCCTTAAAGCGTGTAAGTACTATCTTATCCCATCTTATATAATACAGACGTTACTTTAAAAAAGAAGATGACTACGTCCTACGCGTCATGCATTTAGTCATGCATATTAACCAATGACTTAAATTCTGACAAGTCACTGGTTTTCCTGGCTAGCTCAGGCAACCCATTCCATGCTCTAATAGCACTAAGGAAGAAGGAGTATTTGTACAAATTTGTCCTAGCATATGAGACGACGAATGTGCCTTTTATTTTTGTGTCTTTCCGAGTATTTTATTAAATTTTGTTTTTGTATTTGTATTATAAAGTGCACTCCACAGCAGAGTAGAGATTATTGTTTATTCACAGCAAACAACGGATTACACATAATATAATATAGAATACACAATCATCAATACTGACAATACTAAACGTGCCCAATTAAAATACTCCAGGGCGCATAGACTAGATAATAAACTACTTAGGGGTATAATTGTTATTATAGCTTTTATATAGCGCTACTTTCATGCTTATAGCATGCTCAGAGCGCTTTGGTCCAATCTCATTTGCGCTGCCTTTAGGCGCTCAGTAAACGCAACTCTGCCCGAGTCGGGTGTCGAACCTCGAGCCCCCTTCATAGGTAGCCAAGCCAAGTGATTCACTTAGCCTCTCGACCACGCTTCCCACAATGACACAATATAGTATTACCCCAAATATTCAGTACACAAGATGCAGAAATAATATCTCCTTTAATCTACACATAGATACAATCTTAGAGTAAGGAGAACTAGGCTCATCAGCCTTCTACAATACTCACGTTGGCATTCATTGTGTCAATACTAGTGACTTAAATGAAATTTCTTTATTTTATTATCTTCATTTTACTTTGTTACCTGACTGTCATATCATATTTGATCTATCATGTTATATATCTGTTACAGCATGTCATGCTATTCTACATTGTTGGTTTACTTGAATCTCTATTATTGCTCTGCATTTACTTAACCCTTAAAACGCGTATGGTAGTTTAGCCTCTAAACATCAGAATTGTCATTCCATTTTGTTTGCACTCACTGGAAAAACAGCTCAGCACTTTAAGGGTTAATTCTTTCATTATCAATAATACTAGTAAGCACAATTTGAACTGGGGGTGAATGTTATGAATATATTATGCTGTATCGGTTGTCGTTCTTATGTTTACATGTGCTTGTAACTCGTCCGTTAGAATGTGTTCACGAAATTTGTGCTGTGTAAGTCATTCAGTGTATTAACTCTTTTTCTCCTAACTGACGATACCAGCGTTGATTTCACCAGAATGTGGTAAATAATTACGGAGAGAAAGAGTTAAAGCCATACTAAGCGGACATGGTTCTCGACTCTGTTACCATTATATTCATAACACGTACCTTGGAATTTTGTCATTGTTTGGGGGCCAGGGACTAAACTTCTATGTGGGCCAGGGGCTAAACTTCTTTGTGGGCCAGGGGCTAAACTTCTTTGGGGGCCAGGGGCTAAACTTCTTAGTGGGCCAGGGGCTAAACTTCTTTGGGGGCCAGGGGCTAAACTTCTTTGTGGGCCAGGGGTTAAACTTCTTTGGGGGCCAGGGGCTAAACTTCTTTGTGGGCCAGGGGCTAAACTTCTTTGTGGGCCAGGGGCTAAACTTCTTTGTGGGCCAGGGGCTAAACTTCTTTGGGGGCCAGGGGCTAAACTTCTTTGGGGGCCAGGGGCTAAACTTCTTTGGGGGCCAGGGGCTAAACTTCTTTGGGGGCCAGGGGCTAAACTTTTTTGGGGGCCCCTGCATTTTACGTAATATTTAATTTTAATGTAAAATTACTAATTAGTGGGTGCGTGGGGGGGGGACAAATTCTACCCCACCTTAGATACGCCACTGAGTATGTATATATATTGGTGGAAAGCGTGGTCGAGAGGCCAAGTGCGCTTGAACTTGGCTTGGCTACCTAGAAGGGGGCTCGAGGTTCGACACCAGACTCGGGCAGAGTTGTGTTGACTGAGCGCCTAAAGGCAGCACGGAAAACCAACTCCTAGATACCCCCTCCCCCGCACTGATCCACAAATGAGATTGGACCAAAAGCGCTCTGAGCATGCTATAAGCATGAAAGTAGCGCTATATAAAAGCTATAATAATAATATACATATATATAGTTTATAAATCTTTTTTAGCAGATCAACACTTATACATACAATTAACAGGATACGATTATGTGAATTCGACACATTGAAATATAATTTTAAAAAAAAAATGGCCTACAACAACGCAAACAACTCAACTTTATGTAAACTTTCAAATAAAAAAGGATTGGTACTTGTATATTTCTCCAGTCGATTTCTTGACTTTCTATCACGATCTGATTCAGAGATCCGAACTACTTTGTCAGCGTAGGAATAGATATGTACTTACCACGACCGCTGGTTACAGTGAAGTCAGCAAGTAAGACAACCAAACTAGTTGCTATTAACAAATTCATCCAAAGAGTTGTGACGTTGTTTTCTATTTAATAGTAAATATTCCCTGGCAAGCTTCGATCTGATGAGAACTCAATCACGGACTTTTATTTTGAGCACATAGACTGAATGAAAAACGCCTTGTCTGTTGTTTCATTTGCAGTAAGCTTTTAAGTCGATAAGACTAGCTTCATGACAATCTATTAAGTTTAATTAGATTGTGGTAATAAAGTTCTAAGTCAACATTACTAAGAGATATATGTGTATTCTTTTGAAGATCTAGTTGACTTTTGATAGTCGGGCACGTTTTTATAAAGCTTATATTTAGTCACTGTCTGTCTGTCTGGTAAAAAAGTTTGTACACGTTATTTCTCCCACACCCACTCTCGGATTAAGCTGAAATTTTGCACAATAGTTTATTTTACGTATAAACAAATAATCACCAGAGTACACGTCTACTCTGTCCCTAATTCCAAGAGTACTTCACTACATTTCATTTCAAATTTAATAACATGACAGATCCAAACTAACTGATACAATTACACATAATAAAAGCTTTTTTATGTTTTTATTCTTATTAATATTTTTCATTCTGCTTTTTTATTAGAAGCTGTATTCCGTAAATCTTTCTCCAGCATTTTCCGTTTAAAGTTTTTAATGTATCGTCACGTCACTAAAGAAAATAGGGATAAGTCTCAACTTCTGCGCGTCTTAATACAGAGTCATCACAGTAGTAGTTTCAAAATTACGTTTATTTTTTTTTAAATTTTGTACAAAGCTTTAATCAACTTAATCTGTCAATCTTTCTGTTCAAAAGTTTGAATTTATGCCGCCCCCTTTTTTTTTTATATGCTATTAAAAACCAATTACAGTCAAATGTACTCTATTTTGTGTCTGCTTTATAAAAATTACTTTTAATAAACCCGAATGCTTTGTTTGATTTTTGATAGTTTCATCAATATGGGGATTCCATGACAGTTTTACATCGAGGTATTTTGCGTTTTTAGCCTGTGTTACTGGTTTACCATGAATAAGATAATTGCATTAGTCCAGGAACAAAAGTAGGATTATTTGCAGACGATTGCATAATAAAAAGAACAAAAAAAACAACACAAGACTTAGATATTTTGCAAAGAGAATTAGATGAATTACAGAATTAGGAATCAAAATGGAGCATGTCTTTCCACCTAGAAAAATGTCAGTTATTAAGAGTAACGAAATAGCTAAAACAAATTAATTCCACTTCATTCTGCTAGCTCAGGCAACCCATTCCATGCTCTAATAGCACTAGGGAAAAAGGAGAGTTTGTATAACTTTGTCCTAGCATATGGAACGAGGAATGTGCCTATATCTTTGCATCTATTGCCTATATCCGAGAACACGCGGTATTAGTATTTTATAAGATAACATTAAAGATAAAAAAATGGTTGACTAAAAAGTAATATTAAAATATTGAACAGAAAAATAGCAAGAAATGATTCCTTGGAAACTCCAATGACTTTTATCATTGTTTTATTGTTATGTAATGTTATTTCATTCTTCGACTCGACAATGATAATTTAAGAATTCTTCTCGATCCAACGTCGGTAGTACTGCGTCACATCTGTGTACATGTCAGGATATTCAGCTATAACATTGAAAATAAATAAAAGAAAGGACAATTACACACCTCCAGAAAATCAGGATGAACTCACATGATTATCACACATTTACAGAAGCTTAATGATTCAAGTCATAACAAAGCTTTTAGGAAAACTTTCTTACACAGGAACAAGAAACATAGAACATAAACCCTAGACTATATATATATATATATATATATATATATATATATATATATACAGGACTGCCAACTGTGCGCACCACGCCTACATTATTCAATTAAATAAGTCCCGTACACCGAGGCGTCCTTGGTTGCAGTGTAGTGTTAGTAGAATGACTTAAGGTGAATTAGTTTACTATAGAAAGAAACCATCACTAAAGATAAACACTACGTTCCCAATATTTCTTAGTCATACTTTTGGTAACAGTGCGATAGACATAGCCAGATTTTTATAACAACAAAATCTGATTTACCAACTTAAAAAAAAGAGCATTTACATTTAACTCATATTAATAGTATACAATGTAAAAAGAAATTGTGAAATGTGATGTAAAGAGAAATATATTATCCAAGCTGGCATCATCATTCAAACATCGTGAATGTCATAAAATTAGTGTATACCGGAAGTACCTCGACTCACATTTTGGAGTTGAACGAAACTTGTGCTTAGTTACCCTTAGTGTTGGCAGTCCTGTATATATATAGTCTATGCATTAACTTACTACTGCAATCTGTTATCCCGAAGGAAGTGATTCCGACCAGCTTATCCAGCTGTGGGCCACACAGCAAAGGGCCGCCACTATCTCCACTACAGCTTTTGCTGAGTTTACCTTGGGTGTGAAAAGAAAATGGCGGTTATCGTACTTATGTTACTTGCAAAGTAGGCCTATGTTCCAATTTCATATGGAAATAAATATAACATAATCGATTTTTTAGAATCAGAGTACATGACATTACCTTTTCTCAGTGAAAACGCATTTTGAAAAAAAAGTACAAAATAGAGTTTGTGTTTTCATATAGAACTTTAATGTAGCCACTCTCCCATCAAAGGATTTTTTTCATGGCAATGAATCATCTGTTTTTTTAAGCTATGCAGGTAAAAATTGTCCGAATTTTGAGTATGAAATTAAAAAAATCTATACATCTGCAAGGGAAGGGGAGCGCGTGGCTGAGCGGTTAAGCACTTGGCTTCTGGACCTAAGGATTCGAATCGTGGTGAAGACTGGGATTTTGAATTTCGGCTTTTTCAGGGCGCACCTGAGTCTGATGAGTACCTGACATTAGTTTGGGAATGTAAAGGCGGTTGGTCGTAGTGCTGGCCACGTGACACCCTGCTCGTTGACCGTTGGCCAAAGAAACAGATGACCTTACCATCATCTGCCCTATAGATAGCAGTTCTGAAAGGGAAACTTAACTCTTACTTTACATACCTCTACAAGCTACCAAGAACCATAATCCAACTTTCTTGCATAGAACATAGGCCTGTGCAAGTCGAAGGCGTTACCGAGGTGATAGTATTGTTCGGCTTCTTAAATATGTGTCTTAAGGTTTATATTTGGCTAGAGCTTTGTATTGTCTCCATAATCATATGGCATACAAAGATTCGGAGGTGCCTATAATTTCGCTACACACAACGAGGACACAGCACAATGTATGTTTGTAAATTGTTTTACATGTTGAATGACGTAGCTCGACGCTAACTATAAATTTAATTCTTTGAATCTTCATGTTAAATAAAAACAAGACAAAAAATATTTAAAAGAATACCTCCTTTCTACAGCGTATAGAGCAACAGTTTTCTCTTAAAAATGACTGAATGTTAGATTAAAATACAACGGAACATTTTCGTACCCCGGCTATCCCCCTTCTCCCTGAGAAAGAATCCTGGTTAAGCGAATGTATAGATCTAGTACACCTTTTAATATCCTAATTATAAGCATTAAGATCTAGATTTAAAGAAGATGGAGAAATTTTCCTGAACATTAATTTATAAAACTGTTTAATCAACAAAGCCTTAGGTTCGGAAATTCCCGAAAGCGATAGTCCTTTCAACACCGATGTAGGATCTAGACCTAGATTTAGTCTCTAGCCAAATTTACATTTATTTCATTTTTAGTTTTAAAAATTATAACGGTCCGACTAGAGATTTTCCCAATGTGGCCAACGAGCTAGTAATTCTTTTCTTAGCGATAAACTGTTAAATTTCTACGAAAATCGTTACATGCTAACTGTGACAAAACGCGTCACTTCTCAATACAGAACTGACCAGTGCGGAACTACCCCCCCCTCTTAACCACTAGTTTAGCATTGTATAGCCCCCTCTCGACACTAAACTGGCCAGCGTAGAACACAAACATCCTATTACACCAAAGTTAGATCCAACCCCCAAATTATAGGCCATAAACACACCTCCCAAGTTACGCCCTAAACGCCGAAACAAACGTAGGCAGCCATTAAGTCCAGGAACATTAAAATTGAAAGTTACGCCCCAAACGCCAGAACAAACACATACAGTCGTAAAGTCCAGGGGAATTAAAATTTGATGTCCACGTACACCAATTTTGAGTCGACACTCCTAAAGCCCAGGGCTATTCAAATTGCTCCCGTCCGCTGTGCCATCTAGCGATGGTCCAGCCTGATAATTGGTGCATGGTTCCGCTTTTATCCTCCTTCGCCCCCCCCCCCTTCCCGGGGCGCGGGTTAAAGAAGTCAAATGAGTGAGCCCCAAATGAAAAGATTGGTCCAATTTAACAATTCTAAATTCGAAAGACTCGATGGCCATTGGATCGTCACTACTCTTAACATACCGCTCGGGAACCTATAAAAGCCGGAGACGAAAGTTTCAGGTTAATGCCATTCTATATCAGAATCACTGAGAAGTCAGAAAACTCTCAAGTCAACGATTCATTTAGAAACTTGTGTGAGGCAAAGCGGGTGAATTGGAAAAACTTTATCATTATTATTTAGTGTGTCTTCACCTGCAACATTTATGTTCATGTATCATTACCATGTTAACACTTGTTTGCTTCCAAATATTATATTTGTAACTCTCTATGAGTATCTGTTCCTCGTTAACTCGTCAATGTTAACTGTACTCCCAACGGGGGACATCCACCCTACAACTTAGTTAACCCTATTGTCTATTTATGCATTTGTTATTTATTCATATCCATATCCATCTGGACCTACTCGCGTCTAGATTATTTCCTTACCTGTGCATTAAGTACCTGTATATGTGCGCATATAATTATATACATATAATTATGCTTGTTTTTTTTTTATACACATACTGTGTAGTTACCATGCATCCTTAGGTCCGAGAATCAGTCTCGCGTGTCTACCGCACTATTTTCGGCTTGTCGGCCTGCATAGTTATGTGCCCTTTTCTACCCCCCCCCCTGCTTTCTTCTCGTCACAGTCCTCTGGTCACGAGCGACCGTGGACTTGTTTACCTGTGGGTCAATGAGGTCACAGGGGCTACAACCCTGTAATACGGTCCCCCAGTTTCCCTCCTCATTTATGCCCCTGCCTTGTACAATTATATGTGTATTCGTAATATTGTTATTATATCATCGGTACAGCAATTATTATCAGACCTAGTGAAATGTCGTTAACATGTATCTTAGTTTGTCTGAGGGAGACGCTCCTATCAAGGATGCGCCCCTCGCCAACCAGCCGGTATGGTTTAATAATTCAGGCTCCTCTCATGTCTCATCTCACAGCCTCCTACATCAGGGCTGGCGTGTTTTGGTTGCCTGAATGCAGACCTCAGCAGCTCTCCACACCTTCCCGTTGAGGGTGAGTCACTCATCACCCTCGACCAGAACTGAAGGCATTCCAGGCTGAAGTCCCAGGACCGGTCTGCACCTATCGCAGGAGTAAGCCCACACTAGCGCCTGCTTACCTGCAGGGCACCAGCAACTGGCTGCCAGCACAACGGAGCTTCAACTTACCCCACCCCGTAGGAGAACATTGAATACAGATAAGTGAGAGACAGCCGAATAAGCAAACCATACACGAGTTTTTATGAGCAACATCCCAGTGATGATATTATCTTAAACGTTATCATAAAATCCTAAATCATTCTGTACACCCCCCCCCTTTTACTCGCTGATTGTATTTCTTCTTAATTATTCTTTATTAAATATTTGTTCTTCCACAAAATCATTAAGCTTTGCGTTTTGCTTGTGTCTGTCTATGTGCCTATATAATGCCAACAAAATATTTACCACGTTGTGGCTCTAAGACTTTACCACTAGGAGTCGCAGGCCATCGTCCCCACCGGGAAGTACAAACGGACCGATCGGCGGACTTATTCCAGCACACCAACAAAAGAATCAATTTTAAAAAATAACAATTCTCCCACTGCCCCTTTCCTACTGGTCCTGACATGGGATAGTATGATAGCGTTTTGAGAAAACTAAAAGCATGTCATTGCGCTAAACAAAAAATAATAGTTTAACCATTTCTAATCGCAGATTTATTATTCTTAGTCTAGATCTATTAGAATTTAATTATTATTATTATAGCTTTTACTTTCATGCTTATAGCATTTGTGGACCAGTGGGGGGAGGGGTTATCTAGGAGTTGGTTTTCCGTGCTGCCTTTAGGCGTTTACTAAACACAACTCTGCCCGAGTCGGATGTCGAACCTGGAGCCCCCTTCTAGGTAGCCAAGCCAAGCCAAGTTCAAGCGCACTTAGCCTCTCGACCACGCTTCCCACGACTGATCCAAACTAATTAATTAGTTGGCTCCTTCAGTCGTAGAACGACTATGGCTCATCTCGAACACTTTTTCATGAGGCTGTGGAGCCCTATTTTGGAGAGATATATTGAATTAGTAAAGTATTAGATCTATATTGAATTAGTAAAGTATTAGATCTATGTTGAATTAGTAAAGTATTAGATCTATATTGAATTAGTAAAGTATTAGATCTATATTGAATTAGTGAAGTAATAGATCTATATTGAATTAGTGAAGTTATAGATCTATATTAAAATAGTAAATTCGGCAGGATTTCCCACAAGGCACTGTTCGTTTGAAGCCTCCTTTGATAGGATTGAAGAAAACTTTTATCCCAGATTTTTTAGTACTAACATGTCAGGAACAGGGGTTTGTAAGATTTGAAAGATTGTGTTTGAGTTTGTTTATTTTTTGTGAGTCGTAAGCTGGATACTGGGATTGTGTTCATTTATTCAGGGAAGATAATGCGTGTTAGGTCAGTTCTTATAGTTAAAGAGCTGATCTGGTCCTGGTCAGGAGCAGTGCATAAAGGGAATATACGTCTGTTTGTATGTTTTGTATTAATAATAAAAATAATTTTTATTTATAGAGAGCTATGATAACATTACACAAATAAACTCGAGAGCTAATATGACAAACTAATCTAAAAAAAAAAAGTTTTAAACAGTTATGTCTTAATGTTTTTCTTGAATGTAGTGTAGCGTGTTGTCTGTCTGAGATCAATGGGGAGTGAGTTCCAAACCTTTGGTCCGTGCACTGAAAAGGTCCGCAACTTTTGAGAGAGAAACGTGGCCCGACTAGAAGCGTAGAGGCCATGGAGCGCAAGGCTCTCTTATGGAAATATGGAGTGATTTCGTTAAGATACATATGCATATATATATATATGCAAATACCCACTGCTAGTATCAAATCTCTAGTCGAGTCTGTTGAATATATTGAAGAACCAGCCCCACATTGCACTGTACATTAGTGGATCTATCTATCGCCACTTATTTAACACTCGTCTAAAATCACGCTCTGATCAGTAAAGGGGAGATCAACTAAAGCTCCTTACATAAAAACGAGGTCAACGTGACCCAAAACAACTTTAACGGTCCGACACGTCGGGGCCTTAAATTAGAGCTTTTATATAGCGCTACTTTCATGCGCTGTGGTCCGATCTCATGAGGGAGGTGGGGGGTATTTCGGAGGTTTTTTTATGCTGCCTTTAGGCGCTCTGTTAACAAGCCAAGTAGCCAAGCCAAGTTCAAGCGTAATTTGCCTCTCGACCCGGCTTCCAATGCTTGTTCGCCTCCCGTTCTTGTCCTATCTAGTTCCACTACTAGACACTACTAGACACTACTAACACTACTAGACACTACTAGACTAGACGCCACGCTTAGGCGACGGGGCTGAATTCTCTAAGTTATCTGAGTTGTTTTTTTTTTCTCACTCAGGGAGGGGACGGAACTAGTTGCCCAGAGACCAGTCCGAAAAGTCCGCCACAAAGGGGGCCGACAGCAGTATCCCGTCAGCTGGAGTAGCGGTCCCCGCACGGAACGTGGAAGATACAGTATAGGAATATGAGGTGAGCTCTGCCCTCGGCCACTTATAGCGAGTGGAACCAGAGCTTAGTCAGGGTGCGCTGTGAACGCTACGGTCCCCTTACTCCAGGGGTTCTCAACCTGTGGGTCGCGACCCCCTTGGGGGTCGATCGATGATTTGCCAGGGGTCGCCTAAGACCATCGAAAATATGGATTTTTATTGTCTATTCTTCTTTTGCTGTATCTGTGTGTGTGTGTGTGGGGGGGGGGGTTGCGTCAGAGTGGGGGATTGTAAAAAGGGGTCGCGAGCTTAAAAGGTTGAGAACCGCTGTCTTACTCGGTTTATGTTACTGCTGGGGGCCCTCAGACAGGACATGAGGTGAAGAGGGGCCCTCAGACAGGACATGAGGTGAAGGGGGGCCCTCAGACAGGACATGAGGTGAAGAGGGGCCCTCAGACAGGACATGAGGTGAAGGGGGGCCCTCAGACAGGACATGAGGTGAAGGGGGGCCCTCAGACAGGACATTAGGTGAAGAATTCCAGTCCAAGCCTGTTCGTTGGATAAAATCCTTTCTAGCGATCAACCGGATAATGGCGCTTTCGGCTCCGATTCCCTATTGGACTTTATCGAAGGTGCATTCAGGGTCATTTCTTGTACGTAGGCAAGATAACAGAGAAAACAAAGCAGATACCTGTGACGTGTTAGAAAGAACAATATTGGCACAAACTCTTGTGAGGCTTACAGATGAAGAGGGCCTGTTTTTTTTACGTAAAAACTATAACAGGTGGTTGATACGTCACGGTAAAGAAAAAAATGGACAGTTCTGACATATTGTGGACTGCCCAGATCTAGAACCGTATTAACTAAGTCGTAATACATTATCTGTTATAAGAGATCGTTTTGAATGTCCCTTGTTGCAGACATTAACTCTCAAACACTTTATGAAAGACCCTACTTAAATGTTGGTGTCATGTCACTTCATTTCAAAATTAATTTAGTACATATCGTTGATATTTGATTAATGCTCAATGATCTATGATTACAATGGAATAACTACACATTTTCAGTCTTTTGAAAAGGAGACTTATTCTCCTCCCCCTTTGACATGCATCCAATAAGGAGGAACATATATTAGACATACATGGATAGCAGCGCCAGGGACCAAGTTTTTAAGAGAGAAAGTAGTGAATTAAAATGCTACGAAAATAAGGGAATGCGCCGACCGAGGCCCGAACCGGTGACTCCGGATTCGACACCACCGCCTAGCGATAACGCACCAAGCGACCTAACCTCTATGTCAGGTGGGTTTAGTCGCTTAAGTAGGGTATGATATGATGGTCCCGTATCCCCAGCCTGAACAGAGTAACCCAAGAACCTAAAGGTAATGGCATGTAAAGTACGAACATCGAATAACAGTTAGTCAACTGAACAGTTAGTGAATAACAACAGTTGTCAACATGAACAATATTTAATAATAATTAATTATAAGTTATCTACATATTTACATATACATCACTATCATTGAAGTCATCATTGAATTAATAATTAGTCTAATATCACGCCAATAAGTTTCCATAACACACCTTCACGCTCACACTCCATCTCGGCGCCCAACGTAACCTCAACTCCCTACACCTCAACAACAATAGTTACTGCACAACTCCAAGGGCGGAAAGGCGATACACTTTCCCATAGCCCAAAGCCTAACACCCATTACAAGGGGGAAACAAACAACCAGCTACCTAGCTCACAAAAGAAGCTCTCTCTCTCTCTCTTGCGGGAACTAAGGATGACGTAAACACACACACACACAATATTCTAGACAACAAACGCACTTAAAAGAAACTACTTCCTATACGCTAAAACACCAATATTAAATATAAAGAAAACTTCACGCGCGCACGACACTCTAGACCAGTGATGCCCAAAATACGGCCCGCGGGCCAGATCCGGCCCGAGAAGTGGTTTCATCCGGCCCACCGATACGTCGGCACAAAGTATAGAAAATCCCCCCCCCCCCTTTTTTTTTCTTCAAAAAAAAAAAAAAAAAAAGGTTGAAAAATGTATCTTTACCTACAATAGGCCCCTCATTTCTTCTCGAATGGATTGGTCCCGTGACCTTTAACATTTCTGAATGAAGAATCTATTAGTAAAAGTGATAGGATCATTACGTGTAGAACATAATGAACCAACATATTTGTTTATAAAGAAAGTGGAGCTGTTTAAAAAAAAAAAACATCTAAACGGCATTCTAAAACAAATATGGCGGCATTCTTGGTTTGAGACGTGAATAGAAGATTGTTTACCTTACGGGTTCTAGATCCACGGGCTTCTAATCAAATAGTTTCAGGCTAATTTCATTTCGTGTTTGTATCTTTTCGTTGATGTGGCCCGCGACACGAATGTTGGAAATTAAAATGGCCCGCAGGACGAGTAAAATTGGGCATCACTGCTCTAGACCATCGGAATGTCCAAAAAAACATTCTTCTGATCCAGAGTCATTTCGCGCGCATGAAAATTACCACCCGAGTGGTCAAAGGTTGTGTCGAATCCAGAGTCACAGGTTCGAGCCTCGGTCAGCGCATTCCCTACTTTCACTAATTCAAAACTTTCTCTCTTAGAAACTTGGTCCCTGGTGCTGCTATCCATGTATGTCTAATATATGTATGTTTCACATTTGTTTCAGCACCTAGCTTCAACTCCATATTTACAATAAGGAGGAAGTGTGCATAACAGTTTGAGAAACTCTGAGACTCACCTTCACATTTTTGTTAAGCATGACAGGAGTGTCCAGTGCCAGAATGGCCAGGTCGTTAATCAAGTCTACATAATCCTCGTGCGTTTTGATTTTAGTGACGCACTTAAGTTGCTCGTACTGAGTGGGTGGTCCATGACTGTTTAGCATCCCGACAGAAACTTTGACATTCGAGACCGTTTTACCCTCCATGCAGTGGGCAGCGGTAAGAACCTTTGAACCAGAAGGCGAAACAAATTGTTTTTCTAGTAAATTAATTAGCGATGTTTACTTACGATTGTAAGAAGCGTGATCGACAGGCTAAGTACGCTTGAACTCCGCTTGGCTTGGCTACCTATGAAGGGGGCTCGAGGTTCGACACCGGACTCGAGTTGTGTTTACTGAGGCAAAACGGAAAAACCTTCTCCCAGATACCCCCCTCCCCACTGGTTCATATATGAGATTGGACCATAGCTCTTTTGAGCAAGCGATAAGCATGAACGTAGCGCTATATGAAAGCTAAAATTATTATTACTAGACATACTAGTCGACCGCTACTTTGCAGGGCCGAATTCGTCTAAGTCTTATACCATAAAATTCAATGCTCAATGTCTTTCTTTTTCTATTAAAAATAAAAATTATGCGCCCGCATACACAATCCTTCTGAGATTTTGGCCCGCTTAACTTTTTTATCTGTTTTGAGATTATGGCCCGCTTAAATATTTATTTTGAGATTTTGCCTCTCTTCTCAAAAAAGGTTTGCCAGTTACTGTTTTAAATTAACTTGTATACTATTCTCAAATTACTCTGAGTCCAATTACTCTGTATTCTCAAAATGCACAAGTGACAAACAAACAAGTTTAATTTTTTTAATTAATGACCTTGACGCATACATCACTTCAAAAGAATGAACAAAGATGGAATTTAATTTTTTTAAAATACTTTATCTGGTTTAATCAGGACTCCTCCACAAAGCAGGTTCCATTCGTTATTGATTAGAACAAATATCCCAACCTGGGAAGGGATGTCGTAAAGTTCGGCATTCTTGCCATTAATAATTCTCTTGTTGAATCCACCGATTGAATGTCGTGCTGAAACATAAATACAAAGAATTTTGTTGTCTCAAAGTTGAAGTCAAAACACTTTGTTTTCTTTTATTTTTCCGATTGGAGTTTTTGACAAATTTAAATTCTTCGTACGAAGCTATAATAGTAAAAATTTTGCCATTTAGGTGCTTATATTTATATTTGATGAATTAAGTTCTTCAAATGTAAAAAAAAAAAAAAAATTTAAATTACAAAGAGAGTTTATGTTATAAAAAAAAACTCATAGCTCCCATTGTCGGATCTATGCAATGATAAAGAAATATTCAAACCATGTACCAATTTTTTGATTGAAAATAGAAATACTGCAAAGAAATAAAAACAGACAGTATTCTAGATATTAATGATATAAACCTAGGTCTGGATTTAATGGAAAGGGGGACGGGGAATTCCACAACAGAGGGGCTTCCACAAAATAGGTAAAAAAAACAACTCGATTTTTGTTCGAATTTTAGGGACGATATTTTAAATCTATCAGTTGGCAACATTTAGTTGATTCAGAAATATCCTATTGCAGCGTGCTCTTAACATTTCAATGCAGCTCAGGACTTACGCCAGTACGTCATTCCAGGGGCATTACAGTCCACAAACTCAAAAATATCCATTTTTTTTACAATGTACATATTAATTTATTACTTTTTGAAGAAGGAAAATTAGTTTAAATTTACAAGTAATCTGTTACTTTCTTTAAAAAAAAAAAGGCATGCTTTTAAATATTAGTATTTTTATTAATAAGTTTTGAAAAAAATTTAGGGGACCCCATGGAAAACTCTGCCCCTAGGCCTCCACATACGGCCCTGTGTAAACCACAAAAATATCTTCTTTTTTATATATTAACGTTTGTATTAAATAAATAAGAAAAAGATAAGATTCTAATAAGATTATAATGCTATGATCATTAGTATATTTGTATTCCTACTCGTTGTTATTCTTATAAGATTATAATGAAATGATCATTAGTATATTTGCATTCCTACTCGTTGTTATTCTAATAAGATTATAAAGAAATGATCATTAGTATATTTGCATTCCTACTCGTTGTTATTCTAATAAGATTATAATGAGATGATCATTAGTATATTTGCATTCCTACCCGTTGTTATTCTAATAAGATTATAATGAAATGATCATTAGTATATTTGCATTCTTACTCATTGTTATTCTAGTAAGATTATAATGAGATGATCATTTGTATATTTGCATTCCTACCCGTTGTTATTCTAATAAGATTATAATGCTATGATCATTAGTATATTTGGATTCTTACTCGTTGTTATTGAAAATCAATAATGGACCTTTCAACCTAAATTGAATGTAATATAATTAAGAAGGTCGATTTAAAACCCTCCATCACAAGCTAACTATTATAAAAACAAAGAAACTAAAAATCCCTAGCCATATTAGGTCTTAGGGGCTCGCAAAGACCTTCCTTCAGGGAATATTACCAGGAAAAAGAAGAAGAGGCAGACAGAGAAAGTGATGGGAGGACAACATAAAAGAATGGACGGGCCTGCCCTTGAAAGAGGTTCTATCCAATGCAAAAGACAAAATGGAATGGAGAAAGACGGTTGACAAATCTTGTCTCGAGTAACATTATCGCCATGTATTCAAGCGAATAACCTTCAATGGCATGCTTTATCTCATGCCCTGCTTCATCTAAACCAGTGGTTCCTAAACATTTTTGTCTCGTAGACCCCTTGGAAGTCCTCATGGACCCCTGGGGGTCTATATAGACCACTTTGGGAATCACTGATCTAAACCAATATTAACATCAATACTATTAAAAGTGAGCTTTACATTCGTCCCAAATATTGCCACATAAATAAGAAATAGCGACACAAACAAAATAAGGCCATTGTTTGAATTCGCTGGTACCGACAGGAGCGTAGCTAGGAAATTTTCCATCGTTTGAGTGCCCGGGGCTTAACCTCTTTGGGGGGCCCCAACATTTTACGGAATATTTAATTTTTGATGTAACAACATTCATTAGCCCACTCCCCCTCAATTAAGGGATTTTCAAATTCTACCCCTTTCTAGCTACGCCATTGAGTACCAATTAGTGGTGTTGATCTATATCCAATAAACAGGATAGGCTAATGTTGGTACGACACATTGAAATATAACTTTAAATAACGGCCCACAACAACGCTAACAGCTCAACTTTATGTAAATATTCAAATCGAAAAGGATTGGTACTTGTATATTTCTCTAGTCGATTTTTTTACTTTCTATCACGATCTGATTCAGAGTTCCGAACTACTTTGTCAGCGTAGGAATAGAAATGTACTTACCACGGCTGCTGGTCACATAGATGTCACTAAATAAGAGAACCAAACTAGTTGCTATTAACAAATTCATCCTAAGAGTTGTGATGTTGTTTTCTATTAAATAGTAAATATATACTGGCAGGCTTTGATTAGTTGAAAACTCAATCACGGACTATTATTATGAGCTCATAGAAAAAAATTAAAAAAGAAAACGCCTTGTCTGTTCTTTCATTGACAGTAAGCTTTTAAGTCGATAAGACTAGCTTCATGACAGTTAATTAAGTTTAATCAGAATGTGGTAATAGTGTTCTATAATATATATATATATATATATATATATATATATATATATATATATATATATATATATATATATATATATATCATTATTTTGAGAAGTAGTCGACGTTTGATAGTCCGGCACGTTTTAACAAAGCTTATATCAACTCTGTCTGTCTGGTAAAAAGTTGGTACACATAATTTCTCCCACACCGCCCTCTCGGATCAAGCTGAAATTTTACACAATTGTTTCTTTACCTGACAACACAAGAATCAATGAAGAAATGTATTAATTAGTTACTCAACTTTTGGTAATGAATTATTTTTGTTTGGTATCTCTAACAAGGGGAAGTAATTGTAGTTGACTGAGGTGAAGTATAAGCTCTGTCTCAGATTCCAAAAGTACCTACCTACCTTCCTACCTATCCCTTAGTCTGTTGGACCGTTTTGGCACCAAGCAATTCTTGTCGACCCTCTTTCTTAATTTCTCCATGTTTTTTTTTTTTTGCCTTGTTTAGAATTTCTTTCAATGGGAAGCGTGGTCTAGAGGCTAAGTACGCTTTGGCTACCTACGAAGGGGGCTCGAGGCTCGACACCCGACTCGGGTAGAATTTTGTTTACTGAGCGCCTAAAGGCAGCACCGTCTATAAATGAGATTGGACCATTACGCTCTGAGCATGCTATAAGCATTTTTTATGTTGTCTTCCCGTCGCTTTCTCTATCTGCCTCTTCTTCTTTTTCCTGGTACTGTTCCCTGAAGGAAGGTCCTTGCGATCCCCGAAGATATTGTAATGTGGCCATAGATTTTAGGTTTGCGTTTCCCGTTGGTAGCCTGCATGTCAAAAGTAGTTGACTAGTAGTATATATTCTCTCACTTCCTGTCTCTTTCTCGTGGTTGTAGCGCGAATATGATTGGATGACTGCTATCGCTCTAAATGTCAGAACGAGGCGAGCACGAGGCCAAGACACTGACAGCACAAGAATCATTTTAAAAAAAAGGAAGTAGTTAATTAACGATTGCTTAATTATTTTATTATTATTTTAATTATTTTGTTTGGTATTTCGAACGACGGACATGGTTGTGCTTGCCCTGGATGTGGCAAAATATGTAGGTCCAAGCTTGGGGCGTGCGTCGCCACGGAAAATACTGCATTCCTCATTAATTTTCAGGAGGCGCTGTGGCTGAGGGGTAAAGCGCTTGACTTCAGTTCTGGGATTTTGAATTTCGGGATTTTAGGACCTAGCTCCACCCTCGTTAACTATGGGCCACAGAAACAGATGACCTTTACTTCATCTGGCACACAGATCGCAAAGGTCTAAAATAGGAACTTTATTTCTTAACATTAATCTTCGGACTCAAAGACAAGCTTTATTATTATCATGACCAAGGGAAAGAAATAGTACTTGACTGACGTGGTCCCCTTGAGGAGGCTTGAGCGAATTTTTTTTTTATGATTTGAAAAAGCGATGGACAGACGGACAGACATTTCGCACAAAACTAATAGCGTCTTTTCCCCTTTCGGGGGCCGTTAAAAATTGGTAAAAATATTTCTAATCACACAGATATATTATTGTTAGTCTAGATCTATTACAAATTTAATAACATGACTGATCCAAACTAATTAATTCAACTACACTTTTAGCGGCTCCTGAAAGGGGAAAAGACGCTATTAGTTTTGTGTGAAATATCTGTCCGTCTGTACTACGTCCTGTTTAGATCTAGTAAACTAGAAACGATATTGAAAATCCGACATCACAATATTTTAGACCATTCAAAGTTCTGATGCAACGGCTACTTTTTTTTCTGAAAGCGAAAAATCTAATTTTTTAAATCAGTTACGCAAGCAGTTTTTTTAAAGAGAAAAAGCATTATAAGTTAGACCTAATTTAAAACAAATAGTAATCTTACAAACATTATTTTCATGAACAATTTTTTGTTATTGCATATACTTTTCTTTAGCCTTTTCAATAGAATTAGTTAAATTATAAGACATTAGTTAGGCCAGGGAAGGCTCGGTGGCTCCAATGGGTGCCTGACATTAGTTGGGTAAAAGTAAAGGGCGTTCTTGAGTCTACCAAACATTAATGGTTAACGGCTTACGTTGGGAGTGTAAAGGTGGTTCGTCGTTGTGCTGGCTACATGACACCCTCGTTAACCGTAGGCCACAAAAACAGATGAACTTTACATCATCTGCCCTATAGACCACACTAGTTAGGCCATCTAACTTTACATTCACTTTCACCTATCCTTTGATCTGCTGGACCATTGCGGCACTACACAAGATCTGTTAACCTTCTTTCTCCATTCTTATCTCTCATTTGTCTATACGATATAATTTCATTCGGATGTTCTTTCTGTAAATATTGAAGCCTGCCTGGGTGGAACTCTTCGTGGGCCAATTTTAAGTTTGTGTTTCCACACACACACTGTCTTTTGTAACCTTGTTTAATGTTATTATCTTGTTATTAATAGTCTTCATTTTGCTTTTTTATTTTTTTTTTTCCGAAGCTGTATTCTGTTAATCTGTCTCTAGCTGTTTCCGTTTAAAGTTTTTAATGTATCGTCACGTCATTACAGGAAACAGGGATTAGTCTCAACTTCTTCGCGTCTTAATACAGAGTCATTACAGTAGTAGTTTCGAAATTATGTTGGTTTTTTTTTTTAATAGTTTTTTTTTACAAAACTTACATCAACTTTGTCTGTTAAAAAGTTTGACTTTATGTCGCCCCCCCCCCCCGTTTTTTTTTATACTATTAAAAGCTTTCTCTCCCCCTCCCCCCTCCCCCCTTTTCCTATTTCCCCAACTTGTCAAGACAAGTGATATGATCATAGCGTATTAAGAAAGCTAAAAGCATGACATTGCGCTAAACAAAAACGATTGGTATAAGATATTTCTAATCGCAAAGATTTATTGTCGTTGGTCTAGATCTGTTACCTATTTAATAACATGAATGCTTCAATCTAATTGATAAAAATACACTTCCTATCTACTTTGTCAATTTATTTGTTTGTTTGTTTTTTTTATATATATTTTTTTTCCCTGTTTTTTTTTTATTTTAGTGCATAAACGTCATAGAGCCAATTGTTAGTCACTATTGAGGGTTACTTAATGTTCTTCAGAGACTATGGCCTACGGTTATCTTTCCACAACTTAAGTTGTCACCCATTATGAACACCCTAACAATCCTAAAATTCAAATCCCAGTCTTCACCAAGATTTGAACCAAGGCCCACAGGTTTGGGAGCCAAGTGCTTAACCACTCAGCCATCGCGCCCCATACTGGAACTCTACGCTCTACCTTTCTAAGTCTTTTCAACTGGAACATCTGATTTAATTAAGATTTAAAATTAATTCTTTTTTTTTTTCCATATTGATAGAGCATATTGGCGAAAAACAACTTTATGAATGTCTGACTAGCACAAAAGCAGCTGAACAGTCAGCTTTTAATATGCCCTAACTGAACTATTAAAACATGTAAGCTTAAATAAAATGAAATTGAAGAACATCTGTCAGTCTTAGGAATTGCATTGCTAAAGCAAAACTTTTCTTTCTATGAACTTTAAAGTACCTTTTTATATGTCAATTTCTTCCACCTACCATTCCTACCTACACACTGTGGGTCCCGGGGTCAAATCCTGGTGAAGATTGGGATTTCTAATTTCGGGATACCCAATTGCAGCACTGTCCCTATTGCACCACTGACCAGGTCTCAAACTCTATCATATTGTCGTCCGAATCGTTGTCTGAGACTCTGAGTCCACCCAGCTCTCAATAATTAAAGGCGGTTTGTTGATGTATTGGCAACATGACACCCTCGTGTCTGCCCTATAGATCCAAGATCTGAAAGTGAAACTCTACTTTACATTAACTCCTTTTGTTTTGTTTTTTTATAACTTCCTTCAAATGTATCAAATAATTTAGGTGAGCCTAGAAACTCTTCGCACAGGTCGTTGCATTTTGTGATGCGGTTTGTTTACCTTAGAGACGCACAATAGTTGACGGGCTTTGAACGCAACATTTTGTGACGTCACGGATAGTGAGGTTCTATTGAGTTGGCGTTAAAGACTTTAAGGAGACCAAAAAAAAAATATTAGTGACAATGACCCCGACTGTGGCCCGTTCTATATTAAACTTCAGTTCAATTGTTATACAGTCTGGACTTTTGTCTTTTGCGTGTTGTTTGTACATCGAGAAGTACATAGATGTCTGATTTATAAAACGCTGGTTGTGAGTGTATATGTGTTTCGTGTGTGAATGTTGTTCGTATTTGCAGCTATGTTGTTATTGTTACAGTAGTAAAGGATTAGGATTTATTGAAAGAAATTTCTATAAATCAAATAAGAACATAAAACTAAAATGTTATTTAACCTTGGTTAGGCCAATAATAGAATATGCATCCTCCGTTTGGGACCCCTCAAGTCAAGAAAACATTAAGAAACTGGAACAGACACAAAATAGAGCAGTGAGATTCATAACAAACGAATATTCACATTTGACCAGAGTAACACCTTTAGTAAAATCACTAAATTTAGAAAGCCTTCAGGACAGAAGGCTCAAAAGTAAAGTAGCAATCATACATAAAACACTGAACCATAATCTTCAAATACAAAAACAAAATTTAATAAAATACTCTGAAAGACACAAAGATAAAGGCACATTCCTCGTCCCATATGCTAGGACAAATTTGTACAAATACTCCTTCTTCCCTAGTGCTATTAGAGCATGAAATGGGTTGCCTGAGCTAGCCAGGAAAACCAGTGACTTGGCTGAATTTAAGTCATTGGTTAATATGCATGACTAAATGCATGACGCGTAGGACGTAATCATCTTCTTTTTTGAAGTAACGTCTGTATTATATAAGATAAGATAAGATAAGATACGATAAGATAGTTACGCTGAGGTGGTCAATTGTAGTCATTTGATTGGACCAATAAAAATTATCATATCTTATCTTATAGTTGTGTTTGTTGAATTCATAATCTGAATCTTTACTACAACCGAACAAGACAGTCAAACATCTCCAGATGCGTTTTGCAACACTGTAACATCTATCTCTACAATGATTTGCCTGTAGTAACCTAATAAAACACTACAAGAAGACCTGTTGTTACAGGTCAAAAGGTTGCCCACAGTGTCACATTTTTATCACAGCATTAATTATTATTTATTTATTTCATCCTTATTATTTTCCCTTTGTAAGTCCAACTTTACCACAACCTTTTCCTCTTCTCACTAGACTGAGTCTACCACATTGGCAACTCTGTTGTCATGCACCTTGTTTTATCTCTTTATCTCTTAGTGCGAATGTCAGACCACATTTGCTACTCACTAGTCTGCCCATCCGGGCATACCTCTATTATTCTATTCTAATGTAAAGTCTATCAAGCTTGTTGACTTTATCTCTAGCGCTAGAAAATCTAAGCTCCTTTCATCTTGCGAGACCGTCGCTTCCCCTTTGTCTAAAACACTGAGCACACGTCACGCTAATCATGACCGGATGCCATACTATCTATCTTGACTTATCACGTGATCACATGCCGTCCATCCCAATTCCTATTTCCAGCCAAGCGACATATAAGGCTGGCTGACTGGTCGTGAGGTTTGCGTGCTGGACTGTCGTTCGGATTTATCGACGGTCGAGGGTTCAAACCCTGCCCGCTCCCATCCCACGTCGTCCTGCGGGAGGTTTGGACTAGGAAGTAAACAATCTTCAACTCTGAAGGAACATCCGAAACATGTAAAACATTTTACAAGGCTCAAACTGTTTCAATCGCCAGCAGTATTCACATTTACAGATTCCATTTATTATTCTCCCTAACTCTTGTTCTTTTCACTTGGACCTTGTGGTAAGATTATGTTCACTACTGGACTTTATGTGGATTGAACTTATTTCATTGGTATTTGGATTTGTGTATTTCTCACTGTCTTTAGTACGAAAGATGACTATTTCATATGTACATATTTACGTATTGCAATAACCTATGTCCACCATATTACTTTGCCCAATTGATCGTTCACGCAACCTTGTATATATTTGCACATTTTATTTTATGTCATTTATCTTGGCTGATCGCCTAGTTCTTCTAACGCAAGGGGTGGTCAACCTTTTTGTATCGAGGGCCGCATTAAAACATTTTTGGAAATGGGGGGCCGCATATACGTATTTATGTATATGTACTTACTTAGACTTAGGTCCTCCCGCGCCGTTCGGCGCATTGGGCGTCAAGCTGTCTCCATAATGATCTGTCACTGTCAATGTCTGAAGCCTCCTCCCACCTGGTGTCCACTGTTCTGAGGTCCTCCATGAAGGTGTGTCGCCAAGTAATACGAGGACGTCCCTGTTTGCGCTTTCCTCGTCTTGGCTTCCATGTTATCGCAACTCTTGGTGTGCGTAATTCATTTTGACGTAGAACATGTCCCGCAAACCTCATTGCGACGCTCAGTCACAACCTCACTAAGTGTTCGACTCCCAGTTCGGCATAGGATTTCCTTGTTTGAGATCCGGTCTGTGTAACTGACGTATATGTACATACAACTTAGAAAAATACGCTAGCTAACTCTATAATGTCTATTAACTCATATTTATACATTCATTTTTCATTTTTTCACACTTCCAATTGAGGGATTACAACAAGACTGTGCTATTTCTGAAACCATTTTTTACGATTTTTTAAAAAACATTCTGCTTTTGTCATCACAAATGTGCATTTGTTTTTAATTTGAAGTATTTAACTGTTTACACTCGTGCGTAATGTTCCGGAACTGTGGAACTAGCTTACTAGTTTGTTACCCTTGTAACTGGTGTCAAACTATAGCGGAAGTATCGAATGGAACGTCTCTTTCAGGTCATATATTTCATGGAGCTATGATTGTTGTCTGGAACTGAATCAGCCTCTGCGCTAAATTGTGAGCTGATGGTATTGAAAACTGGATCTAGACGCCTTAAAATTTGCTTTTATAAATGCCACACTTACGAATTCTAAAAAAGTCTTGTACTATTAACCTTTTCACTACAAATAGTCTCACTTTTCAGCAAAGGAAAATGACAAAGCCTGTTTTCACATGCCTGCATGGAGAATTTGGAAAGCCTTGTTTGAAAAGATTTAACATGCACTTGCATTTCGTATGTAATATATCCAATGCAATAGCTGCTATGAAAAACACTTTTCATTAGAAATATTAGTAACAAAGTCAAAGTCATTCAAGGAACATACAAATTTCTTTCTTGAGATTTAATATTATTCTCAGTACGTTGCCTATGCTACGCCAGCATATGCATCGGAATATTTTGTTTCTAAATCTTCTTTCGAAACTGCCTGTGGTAAGGACCCCTTAGCTCTGATGACTTTAATCCTTATACTATATGCGGCCTCATAAATTAATGTTATTTTATGCAGCTTTAATCAAACTTTCCTGTTTAGAGTTTGTGGTTGGGATATTCTTAAAAAAAAAAAAAAAACTTTTTTTCTCAGTCAAATATCGAGCTCCATCGGTTGTTACTCTTGCCCTCTTGTTCCAAGCATACCCAAGACTCAACACAGTTCTTCATAGCATTGAATAAATACTGGCCTGAGATTGTGTCTTAGATTGAGTGAAGCCTGAGTGTATTGAAGTATAGTCAATTAGCTTAAGCTTCGTCTACTTGAAACTTTGTATAATGCCACAGTTTCAATAATTTATACAGATATTTAGAGTCATTTTTAATATATTTGCATTTTTCTATGTATATACTGTGGGCACACCTGATTTCTTTAGGTGTCCGCGGGCCGCATAAAACACTCAGGCGGGCCGCATGTGGCCCGCGGTTAGTAATTTGCCCACCCCCTGTTCTAACGCATTGAGACTGAGCTTAGGAGAGATTAGTAAATTAACTTCTCTTGTCCATTTCACTTAGTCAAGTGTTGTGTCCCTTGAACGGACACTCTCTACATTCCATTGTTCGTGACCAACGTCATGATCGCTGACCACTATTTATTATTCTTGTTTATGTTTACCCCCCCCCCTTTTTTTTTTGGCAGTGTGATCATTGCCCCTTTTATTGATCTGAACGCTTGACCAGCATTGTTTGTAAATGTTAATTGAATTAAGTGATTCTCTGAATGACGGCTTATGCCCGAAGAGAACACGGTGCCTTTTTCGCGGCCCCCGAAAGGGGAAAAGACGCTATTAGTTTTGTGTGAAATGTCTGTCCGTCTGTCCCGTTTAGATCGCGTAAACTAGAAAAGATAGTGAAAATCCGACATCACAATATTTTAGACCAGGGGTTCTCAACCTGTGGGTCGCGACCCCTTTGGTCGCCTAAGACGATCGAAAATATGGATTGTTTTTGTCTACTCTTCTATTGCTGTGTGTGTGTGTAAAGGGGGGGGGTCGCTGCAAAATGAGGAATTGTAAAAAGGGGTCGCCGAGCTTAAAGGTTGAGAACCGCTGTTTTAGACTATTCAAAGTTCTGATGCAACGGCTACTTTTTTTTTTTCTGAAAAAGAATAATCTAATTTCTAAAATCACTTATGCAAGCAGTTTTTTAAAGAGAAAAAGCTAATTAGTATGCATTATAAGTTAGAGCGAATTTAAAACGAATAGTAATCTTGTAAACTGCATTATCTTATATGTTTCAACACAGCAGAGCACACAATATAATTACATGAATTATAAGACTTCAGTTAGGCCAGGAGAGGCGCGGTAGCTGAGCGTCAAATCGCTTGGCTTCCGAACTGGGGTTCCCGGGTTTGAATCCTGGGATTTTCAACTTCGATATCCTTGGACGCCTCTGAGTCCACCCACCCCTAATGGGTACCCGACATTAGTTGGGGAAAAGTAAAGGAGGTTGGTCGTTGTGCTGGCCACATGACACCCTCGTTAACCGTAGGCCACAAAAACAGATGAACTTTACATCATCTGCCCTATAGACCACAAGGTCTGAAAGGGGAACTAGTTAGGCCAGGTTCACATCAAACTTTGCATTCACTTGCACCTATCCTTTGATCTGCTGGACCGTTGGGTCACTTCACAAGATCTGTCAATCTTCTTTCTCCATTCTTATCTCTGATTTGTCTTTGACATAATTTCATTCGGATGTTCTTTCTGAAAATATTGAAGCCTGCCTGGGTGGACCACTTCGGGGGCCGATTTTTGGTTTGTGTTTCCACACAAACTGTCTTTGTAACCTTGTTATATTTTGAATACATTTAGCTCGGTGTTTTATTTCAGCCTGATTGCGACTGGAGACACCGACTGGTTCCTGTTAGTGGAATTCCTGCCTGCCGCAGAATCCACAGACTTCCTGCTTAGTGGAATTTTATGCCTGCCGCTGAATCCACACACTTAATGTTAGTGGACTTTCTGCCTACCACAGAATCTACACACTTCCTGTTACCTGGAATTCCTGCCTGTCGCAGAATTCACACGCTTCCTGTTACCTGGAATTCCTGTCTGTCGCAGAATTGACACATTCCTGTTACCTGGAATTCCTGCCTGTCGCAGAATTCACACGCTTCCTGTTACCTGGAATTCCTGTCTGTCGCAGAATTCACACGCTTCCTGGTACCTGGAATTCCTTCTCTGTCGCAGAATTCACACATTCCTGTTACCTGGAATTCCTGCCTGTCGCAGAATCCACACACTTCCTGTTACCTGGAATTACAGCTTGCTGCTTGATCAGAATCCTTGATCTTCCAAAACTCCTGTTCCTGTTGAAACCACCCTTAACTCCGTGGCTGGAGGAAGGAACCTTAGCATCAGCGAACACTGAGTACCAAGCTCCACATCTGAAGTCAATTCTCAGCACCCGCAGCCTGCCTGATCACCATTGATCTTGCACCACCCCGCTGTGTTCCTCCCACTTCGAGGACACCGAACAGCGGCCGGTCCACTCTAAATCCAACTACAGTATTCCAGCTGTAGCTGGCACCTCCCAAGCTTCTGCTCACGCTAGCAGACTAAAACAGTCTACAGCACCAAGGCTGAGGGATAAGCTTCCGAGACATTGATTGAACCCAGGAACCTAAAAGGTAAGTCACACGAACAATGGGACATTCATACGTTTAGCAGTCAATATGATGATTTATCTTTTCTTATAGATAAGTTGCTTTAGAATATATATTTATAATCCTCATCTTTGTAATCCCTCCCCCCCCCCCCGTTTCGTCTCTATTTACATTAAACATTGTTTTGTTTTTTTACTAAAGGGATTCTTTTATCAATTGTATGCTACCTGTGTGCTCTATTTCCGATCTGTATCGGACGCTGGTGTGTGGTGGCGTTAGAAAACCCTAGACCTAACGTCATCAAAACAAAATTAATTTAATCATTTATTGTTTTTGATTACACAAACTTCCCAGAGCCCCATCACAATGGAGACCTTTTCCCAGCGGCGCGTGACACATGTCTTGATCCTAGGCTTTATTGAACAAGAATGCCACAACAGTTCACGATAGCACAGTACACACACACACACAAGCTGACCTGGACACCAAGACATTTTGACACACAAGAATTGATCAGTTCACAACACACAACATAAATACACAACAGTACCTAAGACGCATTACAATTTCTTGTAATAAGGATCAGGTTTGAAAGGGTCACTATAGTCTTAATTGCTACTCCTGGGGTTTGAAGCTCACTTTTACCGACAAAAATTTCCTCGCACATTTCTGGAACCAAACCACACTGGACAGACGAAACGACAGACAAAAAAAAAAGTTGTGTTTAATAACGCTGTTTAATGTTTTTAAAAATATTAGAAAAACCAATGGAATGAATGTATCATAACATTTTAACATTTACTTCTGTCGTATTGTCTGTAGTTTGGACTCAAAGACTTGCTCCGGAGACACTCAGCAAACTGGCGATCACATTCACAGACACTGTGGGCGCATGCGCCCTCGTCCGCTGTAAGAATTTTAAAAATATGGATGATACAAAAGATAATGTTTAAACTATCTCTCTTCTCTCTCTTTTTCTCTCTTTCCTCTTCCGCTTTCATCTACTTCCTATTTCTTCCTTTTTTTTTTGTCTCCTGTCTTATACTTTCTCTTTTTCTCCCGTATACTTTCTTTATCTCTCTTTCTTCCTTATACTTTCTCTCTTTCTCCATTATACTTTCTCTCTCTCTCTTTTTCTCCCTTTCTTCCGTATACTTTCTCTCTCTCTTTTTCCCTTATACTTTCTCTGTCTCTTTCTCCATTATACTTTCTCTTTATCCCGTATACTTTCTCTCTCTCTCTTTCTCCCTTTTACTTTCTCTCTTTATCCCGTATACTTTCTCTCTCTCTCTCTTTCTCCCTTTCTTCCTTATACTTTCTCTCTCTCTTTTTCCTTTTCCTTTCTCTCTTTCTCCCTTATATTTTCTCTCTTTCTCCCGTATACGTTCTCTCTCTCTCTTTCTCCCTTTTACTTTCTCTCTCCCTTTCTTCCTTATACTTTCTCTCTTTCTCCATTATACTTTCTCTCTCTCTCTCTTTCTCCCTTTTACTTTCTCTCTTTATCCCGTATACTTTTTCTCTCTCTCTCTTTCTCCCTTTTACTTTCTCTCTTTATCCCATATACTTTCTCTCTCTCTTTCTCCCTTTTACTTTCTCTCTTTATCCCGTATACTTCCTCTCTCTCTCTCTTTCTCCCTTTTTCCCTTATACTTTCTCTGTCTCTCTTTCTCCATTATACTTTCTCTATCCCTTTCTTCCTTATACTTTCTCTTTCTCCCATATACTTTCTCTCTCTCTCTTTCTCCCATATACTTTCTCTCTCTCTTTCTCCCATATACTTTCTCTCTCTCTCTTTCTCCCATATACTTTCTCTCTCTCGTTCTCCCATATACTTTCTCTTTCTCTCTTTCTCCCATATACTTTCTCTCTCTCTCTTTCTCTCTTTCTCCCATATACTTTCTCTCTCTCTTTCTCCCATATACTTTCTCTTTCTCTCTTTCTCCCATATACTTTCTCTCTCTCTTTCTCCCATATACTTTCTCTTTCTCTCTTTCTCCCATATACTTTCTCTCTCTCTTTCTCTCTTTCTCCCATATACTTTCTCTCTCTCTCTTTCTCTCTTTCTCCCATATACTTTCTCTCTCTCTTTCTCCCATATACTTTCTCTTTCTCTCTTTCTCCCATATACTTTCTCTCTCTCTCTTTCTCTCTTTCTCCCATATACTTTCTCTCTCTCTCTCTTTCTCCCATATACTTTCTCTCTCTCTTTCTCTCTTTCTCCCATATACTTTCTCTCTCCCTTTCTTCCTTATACTTTTTCTCTCTCTTTTTTCCTTTTCCTTTCTCTCTTTCTCCCTTATACTTTCTCTCTTTCTCCATTATACTTTCTCTCTTTCTCCATTATACTTTCTCTCTTTCTTCCTTATACTTTCTCTCTTTCTCCCGTATACATTCTCTCTCTCTCTCTTTCTCCCTTTTACTTTCTCTCTTTCTTCCTTATACTTTTCTTTCTCTTTTTTGTCTCTTATACTTTTTCTCTTTCTTCCATGTACTTTCTCTCCTTCTCCCTCTCTCTCTCTCTCTCTCTTATTTCTCTCCCTCTTGTTTTCTGTCAGTGTCATAATAATTGATAATATTGTTTATGGCGATTGTTCATTGTGCTAGCCAAGTAAGATTTTCTTCAATTTAAGTGATGAACCAACTGATCTATACATAATCTTACAAGAGATTGATGACAATAAAAAAAAATAATAGAAAATCTTAACAAGACAGCCCGCCCCAGAAATCATTCACCAGAGGATCTTATCTTTTGATCTTTTATTCCACAGGAGAACTGCAGGAGCAGAAATATGCAAATCACTTGACCCATTTTCAGGTCATCAATTAATTTAAGCTTCTACAGATAGAACGAGCTACTCTCTATTTCACGCCTTCTTGTCAATTAATACAATGAGCAAGAAAAATAGTATGTCCAAATTACTTACGCTTGTAACATTGACAACGGCCATCGCTACACGAGACATGGTAGTGGACGAAGATGGTGTACCAGTGAAATGTGCAAGGAGCCCTACCGTAGCACTGATCATGAGTCTGACAACATCTGAACAAGAGAACAAAAATTAAGAAAGATAAAACTGTAAGTACAAATACTCAGACACATTAATTTTGAGCTGTTTCAGATGATCTCATTGTAAACACAGTAGATCTACTATCATTACTAATTATAAATATATATATATATATATATATATATATATATATATATATATATATATACACATATATATATATATATATATATATATATATATATATATATATATATATATATATATACACCTAGAATTAGCGCGGGGCCTATGAAAGTTTGGGGCCCACTGCGGTAGCTTAGGTTGCAGTGACGTATTCTACGTCGCGGGTCGACATGTTAATGTTATTGTAACTACTTTTTTACACTTTTTCTGACCAACTTAAAAAAAAATATGTTTTAAAAGCTCAAATGAGGTCACAAAACGTGCAGACGATAGCGTCTGAAGCCTTGACATTCTCTAGCGTCGTTTTGAATTTGACCATGTCGTCTGCAGGCTCAACACATTTATCCCAGCATAATTTGTCTATGGAAAATTATTTTTTTTCTGTCGTATTTTTCTTCTATGACGTATCTAAACAGACGCTGTCTGGTAAGATTGTTTCTGAACGCCTTGATTTCCAGTAGGTAACTGACTAGGGTACTATGTGGAGGTCAACGTTGTGTTGAGCATCATTTCCAAACGGCATGTGGGTGAAATACTTAAGTGTCTCAAATCATCTCTTTCGAAAGCTAAGATAGTAAACCATGCACGTAGGACACCATGCAAGTCAAGAACGACTTCCCAAACCTGTTCAAAGGAAGGTCAATAAATTTTGGGCAATCAAAAAGAATAGGCGACTTTGGGTCATGTTTACCCCTAAAAGGGGGTGCAGTGAGCAGAAGCTTGGCTTGGGCTGTGAAATGCCCTCGGGACACGATTGTTCTGCTCCAAAGCTCTAGTAGCTTGTTTAAGCCTTTGTAGTCTGTGTCTCTGGCTCTTTACGTCTAGACCAGTGTTTACATAAGGAGAAACGAGGACTCCCATGGATGCGGGGGGAAGTTTTTATGGGGTACGCGTTGTATTAACTCGGGTGATTATTATCTTATCTTCTTATCTTATATTATACAGACGTTACTTAAAAAAAAACAGATAATGATTAAGTCCTACGCGTTATGCATTTAGTCATGCATGTTAACCAATGAACTAAATTCTGCCAAGTCACTGGTTTACCTGGCTGACTCAGGCAACCCGTTCCATGCTCTAATAGCTGTGTTACTGGTTTTCCTGGCTGACTCAGGTAACCCATTCCATGCTATAATAGCTGTGTTACTGGTTTACCTGGCTGACTCAGGCAACCCATTCCATGCTATAATAGCTGTGTTACTGGTTTACCTGGATGACTCAGGCAACCCATTCCATGCTATAATAGCTGTGTTACTGGTTTACCTGGCTGACTCAGGCAACCCATTCCATGCTCTAATAGCTGTGTTACTGGTTTTCCTGGCTGACTCAGGCAACCCATTCCATGCTCTAATAGCTGTGTTACTGGTTTACCTGGCTGACTCAGGCAACCCATTCCATGCTATAATAGCTGTGTTACTGGTTTACCTGGCTGTCTCAGGCAACCCATTCCATACTCTAATAGATGTGTTACTGGTTTACCTGGCTGACTCAGGCACCCATTCCATGCTATAATAGCTGTGTTACTGGTTTACCTGGCTGACTCAGGCAACCCATTCCATGCTCTAAAAGCTGTGTTACTGGTTTTCCTGGCTGACTCAGGCAACCCATTCCATGCTCTAATAGCTGTGTTACTGGTTTTCCTTGCTGACTCAGGCAACCCATTCCATGCTCTAATAGCTGTGTTACTGGTTTACCTGGCTGACTCAGGCAACCCATTCCATGCTCTAATAACTGTGTTACTGGTTTTCCTGGCTGACTCAGGCAACCCATTCCATGCTCTAATAGCAGTGTTACTGGTTTACCTGGCTGACTCAGGCAACCCATTCCATGCTCTAATAGCTGTGTTACTGGTTTACCTGGATGACTCAGGCAACCCATTCCATGCTCTAATAGCTGTGTTACTGGTTTACCTGGCTGACTCAGGCAACCCATTCCATGCTCTAATAGCTGTGTTACTGGTTTACCTGGCTGACCCAGGCAACCCATTCCATGCGCTAATAGCTGTGTTACTGGTTTACCATGTGGATCTATCCAGTTCCTCTTTCTTTAAACTTCAGGTGTCGATTTTGAAGAGCTTCATGTCGCTTTGCATACACTTATCAGTGAAGTTTAACTCTTTGTCTCCGTAATTATTTTCCATGTTCTGACAGAATTGTTCATTTTTTTGCATTTGTAGGCTACCTTCCACCCTGTTGTGATTATAAGAGAATGCATGCTCTTTTTATCTACACACTTATAAGCCAAAAATAAACTGAATTTAATGGGGTCAAACCAACAATGGACGAACAATGGTATCGTTAATTAGGAGAGAAAGAGTTAAAAATGGGTGACTTCATGCTCTCCTTCCTAATATTTGATCATAATTACGATTACGATTACTAAGAAAACTGTCCTCGTTTAATGTTAGCGAAAAGGCCTTGGCTATGTTTTATCACGCTCACATCTGCAATATTTTAAGTTTCAATATCACTGCCTACTAAGGCAATCTGAGCATTATAAATAAAAATAAACTTTATAGAATCCTAAATGCAGCTGGTAAAATCGTGGGCAAAAAAACAAACCCCATATGGGCAGTTGTTTGAGACATCTATAAAAAAGCTAACAAGATCCTCGAAATAAAGAATCACCCTTTGTGTCAGGATTTTGTGATTTTACCATCACAAAAGAGATACAAGACACCGATAGCAAAGACAAACAGACACAAACACTCTTTTGTTCCCCTGGCAATCAAATCATTAAATAAGAACAATCTGGTATAAACTTTGTCACATGTAAATTATGAGTGAGTCTGGTGTGAATGTACACTTTTGGTTTCTTATAGTTATAATGTTTTTTTTGTTTGGTGTAATGCACAAATTGTAAGACAAATTTCCTTACGGACAATAAAGATTATTATTATTATTATTATTATTATTATAATACAGAATGTCAGGTCTTCGTAAACTCACCACTAAACTCACAGACTCCACTGGTTTTGTTTTTTTAGGATTACCCGCATTACTTAAACTAGCTTTCAATCTTTATCATTTCGGTGTTGCTAGAAAATGTAGTTTTACGATTTTGATCTACTAGATGTAGTGTGTTTTTTTTTTTTACGACTTTCATCAGCTGCATGTAGTTTACGACTTTGATCAACTAGATGTAGTCTTGGATTTTGGATCTCCGAGTAGTAGCTTTACGACTTCGATAACAAAAGAACACACTGCAAGATTGTTGAATTTGTGAGTGTCCTCTGTGACGAACGCAGAGTTGATCTATCTCTTTAAAGGGAAACTCCGATGGTTTTGACAATTTTTGATATAATATGTGTTTTGATTTATAGATAATGAATATATTCTTCTTTTTGTTTTCTTTGCAATAATAACTTAGTAATTGATGTTTTTCCGACGTATTTTTCCTGCGCATCCAAAACAGTCAGACTTTCAAAGGGGTTTCTATGTGACGTCACAAAGGTGTTTTAATCTATTGACTTATTGTATAACAGGAGACCATACAGCTAAGTTCACATTCTCGTAAAAGAAATATATCTTTGTCTATGCAGTTTGATCTAGGATCTTGTAAGCAAAGAAAAAATGCGTATTAAAAGTAGATTTACATGCTTGACTAACCACGGCAGTGTGTATTTTCTCGCCTGACCACTCAACACACAACAAACACTCTCGCTTGGTCGTCTTGTCATGACCGACTACACGTAGTCTCGACTAGCCTTACACTGACCAGTTTGTTCGAATCAGGCAGACACACGATCTATTTACTTCTTGGGACAGGGAGGGGCTTAGATGAAAATGTTACTCTTTTTCTCGAGTTGGTTATCCTAATGCTTTTGGATCTATCTATACATGTTTTTATATATATATATAACTGTATCATAGCTCTGGAGTAGGCCGTCACTAGGCCAGATAGATACTATGAGAATGAAGCGATACGATTGGTTAAATCAAGTTTCTCTTTCAGTATTGTTTAGGGAAGTGACGCATGAAATAACTTAAAACAAATTCTCAAGGAATCCCGTTTTTTGGGGTGCGTGAAGAATTTTCTGTCTAATTTATTAAATATAACATGTTTCTAAGCATTTAAATACAAAATGATATAATGTTGACTATTACAACTTTTCGCGCAGAATTTAAATATGTCAATAATTCAAATTTGAAAAACCATCGGAGTTTCCCTTTAATTTGACCTCAGTAAATCGATTCAATTTAGTAACACGCAGGATTTTTCGTTTCTTTAATGCTGTGTAAACTGACGTAATATGTGTGTTTGTGTGTGTGTGTGTTCCATTTCCCCTTACCTCACACCTCATTTTTACATTTGTATTGCAAATATCACACCATATTGGTTGGTTCACTGCTTGACCGTAGACAATCTGTCCATGTCCTTATTGTCTACTAGACCGTTTTATTAAACGCACCAATGTTAGATGACCATCCAAGCCATTTTTTGTGTGTTTATTGTTAGTTGCACTCTGGGTCACTTGGACCTTGAAAGGCCGCAGCCACGCCCATTGCTTTCTTCCCTTTGACCCATTGAACACATTTCTTATGCAAATTAATCAATCTTCATTATTCGCACTCGTCCAATTGGGCTATTTGAAAGCAATTTCTGCCTGACTAAATCTGGAGAAAATAAAAGTCGCTTCCCAAGAGTCACAAATCAGCGGTGGCCATGCATACATGCTTGCATTGTTCACTTTTTCATCGGACCTATAGTCGTTAGTCTTGCATTTGGCTTATATTTCATGGCTTGGAGAGAGACAAATCGTCATATGAGGCCTGAACACTGACCTGCAACGTCACAACCTGTGGGCAGGTTACACCAATAGCGTGTGGCCACGTCACAGGCATGCACGACGAGGCTATGAGCTATTGGTCTCCACAGCCCACAGATTGTGACGTCGCAGGTTAGTGGTGAGGCTGAGCGGTTAAGCGATTGACTTCCGAACCAGAGGTCCCCGGGTTATCTCTCGATGGTACTGAACTTCTAAGACTAAGGACTGCTGTGTTCATTCTAATTGGAAATGTGTGTGTGTTGTAATAACGAGTTAGGGTTAGGGAAGAATGCATAACGAGTTAGGGTTAGGGAAGAATGCATAACGAGTTAGGGTTAGGGTTAGGGAAGAATGCAAACTTACTTGTCCACTTCATCCACTGGTGTACCGTGACCACCCAACCCGCAGAAGCAACCGTAGCCAAGGTAGCTGAGGCAGGTCGGCCCAAGCGTTTGGTCCATCTGGTAGCACAATAAAACTGCACTACGCTTGTGTACGTGGTGTTGAAGATGGCTGATATCTGTCAAATTTGTGGGCGTCTCTAGAAGAAAAAACAAAAAAAACAAAAACAAAGGGAAACAGTCAAGCATTATATACAAATAAATATTTAAAAATTTGATTTGTTTACATGGAGATGCCGGTGGGCTGGGACCAGGGGCGGACTGGGTGTTAAAATCGGCCCGGGCATTTCTATACAATCAGGCTCATAAATTGCATATCATATGATGGGCATCCAATTATAGACATGCCTGACCTCAAAATCATTACGTTAAGTTTGAGTATCAATAACTGTGTACGTGCATACAGTGTATTTGTTGGAAATATAGGCATCATGTTGCTTTCTAATCGCTAAGTGTGTATGCCATAAAAAGATAAAGCCTACCAGTAGCACTGTCCACGAATGTAGGCTATTACATTATTTCAGAAAAATTGTTACATCAAATTAGTTTTACACTGTAGAGAGCTTTCCCATAAACACGATGCTCAGAAGAGAGAATATTATAAAACAGTTAACAATTTAATACATAGTGGCATCCATGCGGCCCTTTCGTTGGCCCTACGGCCCATTTAGGTACCGGCCCACCGGGCATTTGCCCAAATACCCATATAGCCAGTCCGCTCCTGGCTGGGACTTCTCATTCTGTTCATTTAGTGCAATGCTTCATGGTTGCAAGGAGTCTTTCCACTGACCTTCGCACAATGATAATTCTACAATTATTTAAGAATCTAGATCTAGTCTTGGATTTTACATTTGTATATATCAAGAATTTTTTTTTTTGAAGTAGCGTCTTTATTTTATAAGTGTTGATATGGTGCGCAAAGGTGCAAGCGTTCAATATAATAAAGTATTGTTCTCCGCCATGACAATAATTGTGGTTGTTTGTTTATTGCTGACTGTGAACCTAAATCCTAATTAACATGATGAAGTAACGTCTGTATTTTATAAGATAAGAAACTTTTTTTAAGGTAACGTCTGTATTTTATAAGATAAGAAACTTTTTTAAGGTAACGTCTGTATTTTATAATATAAGAAACTTGTTGTTTTTTTTTTTTTGTTTTTTTTTTTAAGTAACGTCTGTAATTTATAAATAAGTTAATAAACATCTTTTTGGAAGTAACATCTGTATTTTATAAGATAAGATACACCTCAGTTTATGCTTGCTGTCCATTAGCAGTTAAATAAAAGTTCAAACTAAACCAAACGTTCAAGCCTGCATAAAATACTGCTCTCAGTATTTATACTCGCTTACTTATTTATTCAACAGAATGCAAACCTAATAAAATACTTAGTCGTCATAGATAAATAAGAATTTCTTTTTTGTGGGAAGCGTGGTCGGAACATACAATGCGCTTGAACTTGGCTTGGCTTGGCTACATAGAAAGGGGCTCGAGGTTCGACACCCGACTCGGGCAGAGTTGTGTTTACTGAGCGCCTAAATGCAGCACGGAAAACAAACTCCTAGATACCCCCTCCCCCCACCGGTCCACAAATGAGATTGGACCAAAAGCGCTCTGAGCATGCTATAAGCATGAAAGTAGCGCTATATAAAAGCTATAATAATAATGCAAGGGTGGCATACATTACATTTCCATATTAAAACACTTAGAATAAAAATTTTAGGAAATCTGGTCAGGCCTCCCAACAGCGTCCCCATAGTATTATATTATTTTGGCATTAGGTTAAACAAACTGCTTCCTATTAAAAAAACAACAACACATCTCATCATTTCGGTAAACATACACACCAATTCCATAGATCACTCACAAGACGAAAACTTAACACACCACGACTCATAAACCATATACACTACACTCAGGGGCAAGCTGAAAGAAAACCTAGAAGTTAGAATTAAGTGGGGCAGGGAGTTAAAATAAGAAACTCGACAGACACATTCACGCATTTACACAACAATTATATAAAACCCTCAAAGCACGAGAGTGGCCAAGACACTACATTTCGGGATGACCCCATTAAAAAAAGAAAACTCCCAAACACAAGAAGGTCCAAATATACCTGTGAAATTTGTAAAAAAAAAAAAAAACCAAAAACCCAGAGAAATACTTATTTAGTGAATGTAACGTGGCTGAGAACGAAACAAAACTTGTAAAAAATTTACAAAGAAAGTTTGTGTGGAAACGCAAACTCAAAATCGGCCCCCGAAGTGGTCCACCCAGGCAGGCAAAAAGGCAGGTTTCAATATGTTCGGAAAGAACATCAGAATGAAATTCTATCAAAAGGAAATGACAGGGAAGAATGGAGAAAGAAGGTTGACAGATCTTGTGTGGTGCCCCAACGATCCAGCAGACCAAGGGATAGGTGAAAGCGAAGGTGATGTTAAAAGTGAGCCTGGCCTAACTGATGTCTTATGATGAGTATCTAATGGATTGAATGTAAAGGGTCGATCTCTTATACTGTACTGCAATCCGTTTCACATAGGGCCCCGCAATCTGTAGGACCGGCCCTGCCTCCTTCCTCTTTATGAGACTTAGAAATTGAGCGACACTGTTGGACACCTGCAGGAAAATGCAGAGAAATTGTTGCAAATTGCCAACCTACAATGACTCTAGCAGAAGTCTTGGCTATCTTGGTGTAAGAAACTTTTCATATACCATATGGGAAATGAGCTAAAATATGTCTATGTGGTATTTCT
Organism: Biomphalaria glabrata; assembly: GCF_947242115.1. Lineage (NCBI taxonomy): Eukaryota > Metazoa > Mollusca > Gastropoda > Planorbidae > Biomphalaria > Biomphalaria glabrata. The sequence goes on along the minus strand of NC_074717.1, from coordinate 1,490,360 downwards.
AAGCGAAGGTGTGACCTAGAATTAGGATAGATAATAAGACCAGTGACCCGTACTGTACTGGCAAGTTAGTCCAGTGGTACTTTGTGGTCCCAATTACATTATCTAGGCTAATAACTCTAGCCTCTAGATGTACAAAACTACTGAGACTGACAAGTAATAATTCTGAGATTTCAGTTGCAACAAAAAAAAATTTACAAACAAAAGAAAAAGATCATGAAAAATATAAATGGCAATAAAGGCTCACAAAAGAAAATGACATAATGAAACAAAGCAAAGTAGCAAGACAGTTTCCGGTCAATATAATTAAAGAACCACCATCATATAGGCACAATAATGTCTTATACCGAAATACCAAAAAGGTGGTTTACAATAGTATCATACATGCATAAACAATGAAATGATGTCATTCATGAGACACACTACTGTCTCGTATCTAAACAAAAGATGTCTTTCAAAAAAAAAACATACAGGAGAGGATAAGAGACTAAGTAGACCTATACCATTTACATAAACCAACTTAGTACTAACAAATAAATAAAGTCTACTTAGCTCATTATCGAAATACTCTTCCCACAACAGTGGCACACTCCTCTTAAGTAACACAGCAATAGTACAACAACACAAGTATTAGTTAAACATTATAGAGATTTAGTTCAAACTACACTGGTCAGTTGAAAGACTCAAGAGAGAGTGGCAATTGTAAACAGTTAACAGGGACTTTAATCAAGTAATAAAGGGGACTAACTCTAATAAAAAAAAATAAAGGTAGCCACCATTATGGCCCTTCTTGTCACACCTTCCCCCCCCCTTAAAAATGCTCTTGTGGGGAAACTATATGATGCATTCAACTTGTTTACAAAGAATACAGTTTTTCAAAAACCAAAAATTACATCAGCTTAATATTATCATCCTTTGTCTATACAACACTTCTAGTAGAGGAACATTAATAAAAAACCAATATTATAATGTTTTATTTACTTAGGAGTATTGTTAATACCAATTTGTCATTTAATGAATCTGTGAATTTATCATGCAGCTAAACAATTTTTTAAAAAGGGAAAAAATAAAAAGTGTTTTTTTTTAATCCGATGCCATTACAGTTTCTTTGTTTCTATTAGTTAATGTACAAGCACCATCAATTTTCAGTAGTTTCAAAATGTTTTGTTTAAAAAAAAAAATATATGTAAATATAATCCAAAAAAGACAAGTAGCCCGAAAAAATAGGCAAAGAAAAAAACAAAATTAGCAATCTATTTTGCATGCTATGATTTCACACTAATGAATCACCACACATTTAAGTATAATAGCATATTGTTTTATTGAAGTGATTTTTTTAAGGGTGAATCAACTTTTGTTATCAAGTAAAGTTAGCTACTGGTTTAATAATTTTGTAATCTTCCCTTGCTAGTGTGGTAGATTCAGTCAAGTTAATCCTTATAATGATTTTGTGCAAGGAACGACGCATCCATGCCCTGTTATACGCTGTATGATTACGCTTTGTGATTACGCTATGTGATTATGCTGTGTGTTTACGCTGTGTGATTGCGCTGTGTGATTACGCTGTGTGATTACGCTGTGTGATTACACTGTGTGATTACGCTGTGTGATTACGCTGTATGATTACGCTGTATGATTACGCTGTATGATTACGATGTATGATTACGATTTATGATTACGATTTATGATTACGCTGTATGATTATAATTTCGTTGCCACTAACGGATACGTTTTCTTTACAGACAGTCTTCGTGTTGATTCTATCAGACCTCTGGATCTCGGTGTCAACTGTTAGAGGTTGGTTGACCCGGGTTTGCAGGGGCGGCATGGGTGTCAAAATTGGCCCGGGCATTTCTATAAAATTCGGCCCAGAAATTCTCAATCATGTGATGGGCATCCATTTCTAGGTGTATCGGTCCTTAAAAATCATCGTTAAGTTTGATAATGTATCGATATGCATGCATACAGTGAACTTTATATCTAAATAAGCAATATAGCGTCTTTTTAAATCAGCAATTATTATTATAGCTTTTATATAGCGCTACTTTCATGCTTATAGCATGCTCAGAGCGCTTTTGGTCCAATCTCATTTGTGGACCAGTAGAGGGGGTATCTAGGAGTTTGTTTTCCGTGCTGCCTTTAGGCGCTCAGTAAACACAACTCTGCCCGAGTCGGGTGTCGAACCTCGAGCCCCCTTCTAGGTAGCCAAGCCAAGCCAAGTTCAAGCGCACTTGGCCTCTCGGTCCTAAAAAGATGAAGCCTACTAGTAGCACTGTCTACATTCTACATTTTATTTTCGGAAAATGTGTTCGATTAAAAGAGTATTACACTGTGATGTCTGTGAAAGACTTTTTTAACACCACGCTCAGAGGGCCCTTTATAATAATAATAATAATATAATAAGAATATTATAAAACCTTTAACAACTTAATATATGCCATAGTGACTTCGATCAGGCCATTTCGTTGGCCCATTTGGGTACCGGCCCACCGGGTTGTCATAGGGGGAGAAATTATCGCCAGAACAGACTAACGTATTGGTTTGCGTAAGGCTTGCATTTATTCTAAGTCTCAGAACACATCTGCTTGGAAGATTTGAACACAAGCTTTAGTCACGTGGCCAGACAATAACAGGCGACATGTCTGAAAACAACTTCTAGCTGATACCTAGGATTGGTCTGAAGCAAAACTCAACTGGCAGACATGACATGAACTTTAAACTAATTTTGTCTTTTAACTCTTTGAGTGCGTCGCCGAACGTTTGGCTTTGAGACTAACCAAATAATGTCAGGTACAACTATGGACCATGAACTATGAACTATGAATAATTTCGGATTTATGTGTGTTCGGAAATCTGACATCTTGATTCCTTGTGATAAAACATTAAAAACTGATCTCCTTCTGACTACTCGCTTATGCTCCTGTATTTGTGATGATGAATTTATAATTGATGAGCTGGGGCGGGTATATTACAATGAACAGTGAAAATGATCATAAAAACAAATAGGCGGAGAACTGACGACATTTGTGACTAAGTAACCTTTGTCCCCGGTGAAGTGGAGATGATAGACATTCAGTCAGAACGACAGCGCCCTCGAAAATCTTTACCGTACTGTTTGTTGTCCTCAGTTTTGAGTTTAACAATGTTAATGTAACCAATTTTTCTGGGTAAAAATAGCAGTTGGACTTTACAGTATCCGCTCTACAGTATAAATCAAAACTTTTGGCTCCGGTGAAGCACAAATTGTTTTGTTGTCTCTTGTGTTGTATATAAAATAGTGATGTAACTACAAAAATACTAACTTTAAAAAACATCAATTAGAATATGGAATGAGAAGCATGATTCAGTGAGGAAAATAATGAATTAGCGGAGTACAAATCATTAATTAAGATTCACGAATAGATTAATGGTTATGCGTAAAACGTTTAAGTCTGTAATATAAAAATATGTGTTGGCCTCCTTCAGTCGAAATGACTATGATTCTTCTCGTAGAACACAAAGAAAAACAAGGTTACAAAAGACATTTTGTGTGGAAACACAAACTCAAAATCGGCCCCCGAAGTTGTCCACCCAGGCAGGCTTCAATATTTTAAGAAAGAACGTCCGAATGAAATTATATCAAAGACAAATGAGAGATAAGAATGGAGAAAGAGGGTTAACAGATCTTGTGTAGTGCCCCAACGGTCCCGCAGATCAAAGGATAGGTGAAAGTGAATGTAAAGTTAGATGTGAACCTGGCCTAACTAGTTCCCCTTTCAGACCTTGTGGTCTATAGGGCAGATGATGTAAAGTTCATCTGTTTTTGTGGCCTACGGTTAACGAGGGTGTAATGTAGCCAGCACAACGACCAACCGCCTTTACTTTTCCCCAACTAATGTCAGGTACCCATTAGAGCTGAGTAGACTCAGAGGCGCCCAAAGATTCCAAAGTTGAAAATCTCAGTCTTCACCAGGATTCGAACCCGGGACCGCCGGGTATATATATATATCACGTAGTTGATATTTGTCTAGAGATAAACATAAATTAAAATGAGCCTGAACAGAGACAGCAGAAGCCTCAGACTAACAGTTCTCGAATAGAAAGAAGTCAGTGTGTGTTTTTTTCTTGTCGATGGGATTTGTAGGGGAGAGATCCCCACCTCTTGTATCTGTGTCTACTGTGTTGGCCACGGCCCCATCCCTTTTGTGGGTTCCCACCAAAGTAAACCCATCTCTCTCTAGCCATGTGTCATTTTGTGTTTCATTTTGTGCGTTTTGTTAAGTACTTTTTTCTACTGTTTCCTCCCCCCTCAGGACCGAGGCATAGGTACCTTTAGCATTGTGCTCCTGTTTTTTAACGGGGATTTTTCCCTTCCCTTTCAGGGTGGTCCTATTTGGACACTGATTTGACCAGTGTTGGTCTTGTCCACAATGCCAACACTGCTGTCTTCTCCTCGGAATAGTGATAAGCACTTTATATACTCTGGGATCATCTACATATTTCAGGTGGATGTAATGAGGGACTTCTGTCCCTTTCTTGATTTTCAACCAAGCGGCCCACTTGTCCGAATTGCCTAACTTGACAGGCTCTACTTTGGAGCCTTCTTCACTGAAAGATTGGAAAATCTCTATGATTTTGTTTTTTACAATAGTGGGTGCCACCCAATGCAGTGTTATTTTGACTTTTTCATCCTCAATGTTTGAAACTTCAACTTTAAGGGTGCTTTCAGTCCCAAAAGTCTTTCCTAGAATACGGGCTCTCACCCTTGGACTATTGGGAACTAAGAACCAGACGAAAGGATTCTCGAATTTATAGAGTGAACCCACTTCATCAGGAGACAGACTCAATACAGTCATGAGGCTAGCCATTGAGGCCTTAATACCAGAAGGTACCAGAAGGGTGGACCAAACCACCTTCCAAGTCTTTCTTCTCAATTAAGAAAGTTTTTATTGACATGACTGTGTAAATAAATGTAAACTCAACTGAATTAATCAAATAGTAATTCAAATAGAAGTAAAGATGAACGAGTGAAAAAAAAAAATGAAATATCTAGAATAGAGTGTGTAGAGTGAATACACGAGTGAACAAAAAAATAAAATATTTAGAATATAAACACTATGGAGTGTGTAAAGTGAATACCAAAATAAAAGGGCTTCTCACGTCACACTAATAATCCATAGAATAACACAGAAAAACACAATAATCCAATAATGAATACACAAGAAATACACAAAATACTTTTAAGAATTCATAGTCAGAGACCGTCAAGATCAACTCAACTCGGCAAGACTACCTTTAGAAATACAGAGACGCTTTATACAATGGTTATTGACAAAAGTGTGGATTGGGGTACTCTTTATGCGATAGTTACCGGTCAGAAAGAAGTCAGTGTGTGGTCTCTATCAATACTTTAAATACATATCTCTTTGAAGGATAGACTTCAATTTGTCCTCTTACATACTGACCTGAGTCTATTTCCATGATGTTTTCTATTGGGGCTGAGTTAGACCGCTGGTGAAAGGTCATCCCTGTAATGACAGTTGTCTGATAGCTAATAAGACAGAGTAGCGTTAACAGCATGTCCATGATTCTGAAAAAAAAAAAAATATTTTTTTTTTTGGCGACTTAGTAAACAGCAAATTGGTGGACATTTTTTTTTCGTGTCAAGTTATAGTGAGACTTCACCTCTTGGAAACAATTCTAAATTGTCTTTTTTTCGTATCATTTATTTATATTTATGTTTTTTATCATGTTTGAATCTCATGTTTGTTTATCATGTTTGAATCTCATGTTTGTACATCATGTTTGAATCTCATGTTTGTTTATCATGTTTGAATCTCAAGTTTGTACATCATGTTTGAATCTCATCTTTGTATATCATGTTTGAATCTCATGTTTATATAGCATGTTTCAATCAAATGTTTGTATATCATGTTTAAATCCCATGTTTATATATCATGTTTCAATCACATGTTTGTATATCATGTTTAAATCTCATCTCTATATATCATGTTTGAATCTCATGTCTGTATATCATGTTTGAATCTCATGTCTGTATATCATGTTTGAATCTCATGTTTATATATCATGTTTCAATCACATGTTTGTATATCATGTTTGAATCTCATGTCTGTATATCATGTTTGAATCTCAAGTTTGTATATCATGTTTGAATCTCATGTCTGTATATCATGTTTGAATCTCATGTCTGTATATCATGTTTGAATCTCATGTCTGTTGGCCTATATCATGTTTATATCTCATTTGTTTTCATCTCATTCCGAAAGCTAATGTTAGTATTTAGTATAGTATGTGGAATCTCATGCTGATATCTCATTAATAGATAAGATAAGTAAAGTAGAGATAAGATGAGATAAGATAAGATTATTTGTTAAAGACAATAACGCTAAGAGCAATAGAACTAAAAATAGAAATGGTTAAAAAAAGTTTACTAATTCAAAATAAACCTGGACAAAATACATAGCTGATGTACTGTTTCGCTTTATAATCTACTGTCGTTTATCCGCTTTTGCTTGAAGCTTATAATTGTCAATGCATCTATCAGCATTCATTCTCTTTTGAGACAGAAGGAGCCATACACAAGTACACACAACGCTAACATAAACATACACACACACGCAAACATATATATATATATATATCATGGGCGTAGCCGGGGGGGGGGGGGTTTGGGGGTTCAAATGAAATCCGGAATTAAGTGACTGATTTTTTCCTTTGATTTTGTTTATTTTAGGTGAGATTTTAATACTAAACCATCACTTGCCCCAGCACAGCCAATGGTTTTTGAGTTTAAAACCCCCTACCAGGGGTTTTTGAGTTTAAAACCCCCCTACCAGGGGCTTTTGCAGTTAAATTCCCCTCCTCTATAAAACAAAACAAAAAAAAATGCAAACGACAATCCCCAAATTCCAAGAGCACAGTTAAGGAAGATTTTGATTTTAAAACCCCCTTCAAAAATTACGATAAACCCCCTCTTCGATATAAAAAAAAAGCAAATTACGCACTCAAAATGTTATGGGCTTTGGGCTAAATGGGTTTTGACTCAGTTTTGAGTTTAAACCCCCTTTCAACGGGGTTTGAAGTTAAAAAATACCTCTTTAATATTAAAAACAAAGCATATTATACACTCAAAATTTTATGAGTGTAGTCAAAGGGATTTTGAGTTTAAACTCCTCTCCAGCGGAGTTTGAAGCTAAAAATACCTTTTCAATATAAAAAAAAGCCAATTACACACTCTAAAATCTATGAGCGTAGCCAAATGGGTTTTGAGTTTAAACCCCCCGCTAGCGGGTTTGAAGCTAAAAAATACACCTTTAGGGTAAAAAAAAAACAAAAAACTACGCACTCAAAATGCTATGAGCGTTCCCAAAAGGGGTTTTGAGTTCAAACCCCCCTTCAGAGGGGTTTGATGCTAAAAAAATACCTCTTCAATATAAAAAAAAGTAAATTACACGCTAAAATTATTTGAGCGTAGCCAAGCCAATTAGGGGCTTTGAGTTTAAATCCCTCTCCTGCAGATAGCTTTTTATTTTAAAGTTTAAAACCCCTCCAGATGGTTTTGAGTTTAAAATCCACCTACAGAGCATTTTGAGGTGGAAAACCTCTATCTTCAATATTATTCTAATGCAAACTACAGTTACTAAATTCTATGACCGTAGCTAATTGGGGTTTTGAATTAAAAAAACAACAACTCCAGAGATATTTTAGTTTAAAACCCCCCACAGATGATTTTGACGATAAAACTTCCCTTTTCGATATACAATCTAAAGCAAACTACAGTCACTTAATTCCAAGAGCGTATTCAAATGAAGTTACACATTTCTACCAGTGGTGGGGCTCCATTAATAAAGTGCAGTGAATAGTCATCTGCCGAAATTGAAAAACACTAAATGTGGCTCAACAAAGATAGCTAAGACAGATCTTAGGAGTCAGTTATAGAGATCGGGTCTAAATCAAGGAAATCCTATGCCGAACTGGGAGTCGACCCCTTAGTAAGATTGTGACAGAGCGTCGCATGAGGTTTGCGGGACATGTTCTCCGACAAAATGAATTAGGCATAAGAAGAGTTGCGATGCACAACCTAGTGTCAACTTGGCGCCACACATTCATGGAGGTCCTCAGAGCAAGTGGGAAGAGGCTTCAGGCATTATCAGTGACAGATTTGTGTGGAAACAGCTTGCCGCCAAATGCGCCGAACGGCACGGGAGGGTCTAAGTCAGTAAGAATAGCACACTTGGTTTTTGAAATAAAACTTTTTAATAGCAGAAAAATTCACTGAAGATACCTCAGAATATGCATTTTGTTGGCTTTCAATTCCTAGCGCTCCCCCAGACCCCCTTTCTGGCAATGGCGGGGAGTCTACAATTTTCCCACTAACTCCAGGAAGAACCTATTCTAGGGCACAATAAACGTCTTCCGAAAGAATGATGGGTCAGAATGTAATAAAGATTATGTTCACACACACATAAATACATATAAATATTTGTTTTCGCGGGGGGGGGGGGGATAACCCCAACCCCCCCCCCCGAAAAAAAAATCCTGGCTACGCCCATGATATAACGTCATCCATTTGTTTTTGTTATAGTTAACATGTACACTATATTTCTCCTTATTCCGGTTCAGTGATGAAGTTGAAACTTTGCACAATTATTCAATATCGGTGACAACACGTGAATCAATCGAAAAATTAACAATCAGTTAATCAATTAGTGGTAATTGATTAATTATCTTTTATAAGATAAGATAGGATCATTTTTATTCGTCCAATCTAATGGAAATTCAGTTTGACTACAACTGACCACCTCAGCGTACCTATTGTAACAATAACAATATAGATGCAAATATGAACAGCATTCTCACACAAGAAACACACACACAATCACAAACAGCGCTTTATGAGTTAGACCTCTATGTTCATACTCTCCCGCCTTGACTACTGCAACGCCGTGCTAGCATTTATACCTGATGACAAAATAGCCAAGCTGCAACGTATACAGAACAACGCCGCTCGAATAGTCCTTAAAAAAAACTAGACAAGATTCTGCTACTACGCTCTTGCGCACGCTCCATTGGCTTCCCGTGAAAGCGAGAATCGATTACAAGGTCGCCACACTTTGTCTTCAGTGTTTATATAACAATGAGATGCCCATGTACCTTAGAGAACTGATTACTCCATATGTCCCCCACAGAGCTCTGCGCTCAATGGACTCAACGCTTTTAGTGGTGCCACGTTTCTCCCTCAAAAGCTACGATCTGCGGGCTTTTTCAGTTCACGAACCAAAGGTTTGGAACTCACTCCCCATTGATCTCAGACAGACAACATGCTACACCACTTTTAAGAAGAACATTAAGACCTATCTGTTTAAAACTTTTTTAGATTAACTGTCATTCCAACTGCCGTGTTTGTGTTTGTAATGTTATTACAGCGCCTTGAGCCTACATTTTGTTTGTTAACAGCGCTTTATAAATAAAATTATTATTATGTACTTCTCGATGACGACAGCTGATCTTGTAACACTCTAACCGAAAGTGGGATAAAGGAGTTTTTTAATCTTTTTGGAGAGGAGATGACCACTTCGCCCAGATCTGATCTGACAGTGGTTTAATGGGTGCAGGATGTCTTTAAGAATCGTGAGTGATTTTGAAAGGCATCTGTCATGACAAATCTTTTGAAGAGGTGGTATCTGTGTTCGAGTGAAATACGATGCTTTTTTAATTAGTCTATTTAGTCTATGTCTTTGTGCCAGTGATGTACTTTTGTCGTGGTTAATGTAAAGAGTAGGCCCGTAAGCTGGAAATTTAAACTAGCAAAAAACTATAAAATCCTTCTATTTGTATAGACTCTTTAACAGATTAGCGGCTAAACACGTCGGCCTGCCATCATGAGGGAACTTAGTATTTTTTTAAATTGCTCCGAAAAAATAATATCACGTAAACTTATTACTAAAAACAATTCATAAAAATATTTCCAAAAGCACAAATTTATAACTTTTAGTCGAGATTCATTAAAAGCTAAATACATGATAGATTCACAATAGTGGATACAATTTGTAAAATATTGTTGTTGTTTTTTACATGCTTAAGACGTGCCTTCAGAGTTGAAGATAATCTACTTCCTATGAAGGGGGCTCTAGGTTCGACACCTGACTCGAGCAGACGTGTTTTATGAGCGCCAAAAGGCAGCACGGAAAACCTTCTTCCAGATACCCCCCCCCCCACACACACACACACCAAAGCACTCTGAGTATGAATGAGAGTAGCGCCATAAGCGATAATTTATTTATAATTTGTAAAATTTGTTTTGATGTTTGGGATATAGCTAATTGAATCTTTCTTTTTAACCAAAAGCAAACTAGATGTATTGTGTATTATGTATTATGTCGGTGTTCTGGGAAAGTCATTTTACAAAAAAAGTAAAACAAAAATATATAAATATCAATGTCAAGGCAATATCGTAATTATATTATCAGCAATACTTTCGTTTGTTGTAGTTCTTATAATAATAACTCAGGGACTTCAACCTGAGACAATCAGCAAAGTCACGATCACACTGGCAGACGGTGTAAGCACACCAGTTCAAGCTTGCTTTAAGAAAAGAACAATAAGAAATATATAGGTACGTGCATGGTAGTACTTAGGATAAGCTAATTTATTCATTGTATGATTATTTTTAGAAATGGATGATTAAAGGCGGTCGTTGGCTGTACTGGCCACATGATACCCTCGTTAGCTTAGCAAGCACATTTTATACGATCTTAAAGATCGCTTACCCCAAAATAAGAAGATATTTACCTAATTATGTTTTTGTTGAATTTAAAAATGCAAGGAAGAGAAGATCTTCAAAGATCATAAAATTGAACTTACCATAAACCATTCTTCTATTGAACAGAAGATCTTCAAAGATCATTAAATTGAACTTACCATAAACCATTAATTTATGGAACAGGTGATCTTAAGCGATCATAAAATTAAATGAATCATAAACCATACATCGATGGAACAGGATATCTTAAGCTTCTTCTTCCCTAGTGCCATTTGAAGATGGAAAAGGTTGCCTGAATCAGCCAGGAAAATTAACAACTTAGCAGAGTGTAAGTCAATGTCTAACTTGTATGACTAGATAGACACATGAAACGAGCAGGACGTAATCATCTTCTTTTTGAAGTAACGTCTGTATTATATAAGATAAGATAACTTTCACTCATTCTGTGCATCTAATGATTAAAAAAAAACACACGGGAGTAATGCTTACAGTAGTAACAGCTACAATGCCCTCTGCTACACCAGACGTGGTAGTGATCAAAGTAGTCAAAGAGCCTTGTCACTGGACACATCTGAACAAGGGAAGGAACTGTTACTGTTAGCCTATCAGAATATTAATTTTTATAGGTTTTCTATGGGCGTGTCAACCTAATGTCTTACCTTATAACTTTACTTGTAAATATACAGTGCTTTTTTGTATAAAAAAAAAATAGATACATGTTCTCAGTGATGGATTACCTAACTTATAAATATAAACAGTGTTGTTTTTTTTTTTTTTTTTTTTTGTGACAGTACGCACTGGTACGGCTTACAATGTGGGGAAAATTTATTACTTTCTAGTATTTTAAGGTTTATTATTGCCTTAGCTGACATAGAAGAGAGCATGCGGCCTCAGAATGAGAACTCTGAAGGTCACTCACAAATGCCGCGGGATATACATGTGAGATCAAAAGAAAATCCGCTGCCGAGGACAGACGCCGACGGCGAAAACAAAATCTAAATAGACCACCTGCAGACACTGGTTAGGTTTGATCTGAAGTGGCAAAATATGTAGGTCACAGCCGGGGGCTGCGCAGCCAAGGGAAATACAAGTCACAAGTCTTCGGACTCGTCGACAAGCCTTGTTAGCGGCCACCGAAATGAAAAAAAAAACGCTATTAGTTTTGTGAGGAATGTCTGTCCGTCCGTCCGTCCCCTTTAGATATCGTAAATTAGAATAGATAGTGAAAATCCGACATCATAATATTTTAGACTTTAGACCATTCAAAGTTCTGATGTACCGGCTACTTTTTTTCTTTTCTGAAAGCGAAAAATCTAATTGTTTAAAACACTTATGCAGCAGCTTTTTTCATAAAGCTACACCACTTTTACAACTATTCACTGTGAACGGTAACAAACAGGGGAGGCTATTTAGTAAGGGAGATGGTTGTCTACCATATTTTTAACACATTTATGCAAATGGTTTTAGATTTTTTGTCCAAAAAATATTTTTTTCACACTTTCATTGCCACGTTATGTAAGTTTTGTTATACTAACTTCTACATTTACACAAATAAAAGGTTTACTTTTTTTAAAAGAGAAAAAATCTATTTAGTATGCATATAAGTTGGACATAATTTAAAACAACGATTAATTAGTAATTTTTCACATTATCGCGTGAACCGTACGGTTGGCCTATTCCCACAAAACATCCAAACTAAAGGATTTTTTTTTTTTTTTTACAAAACAATTTGATCAATTATTCGTTATTAGACATTTAGTTAGGCATTTGCTGGACCGCTGGGGCCCACATAAGATCTGTCAACTTTCTTATCCATTCTTCTCGTTCATTTGTCTTTGATAGAATTTAATTCTGATGTCCCTTGTGAAACCTGCCTTTTTATCTGCCTGGGTGGACCACTTTGGGGGCCGATTTTGAGTTTGTGTTTTTACACAAACTGACTTTGTAACCTTGTTATTATTATTATTAGTTTATTAATAGTTAAGAGTTAGGCAATCCATCAATAAGTACCTGCATCTATATTTTTTTTTTTACAATAATCTTCCTTAACTAGCAATCCATAGACTGATTCACTTTCAACAAGGCCATTTTATGTCTACAAACTTATTAACATCAGTAAATCTCCCCATTATTTAAAAACGTTGTAACCTACATATTACGGTACAATGTGTATTGTTATCAGAGGCATAGCTAGGGTATATGATGCCCAGTAGGCAGCCCCTCTTGATGCCCCACCCCTTTAATAAAACGAAATAAAACAGCGAAATTACTTTTTTTTTCGACCTCTTCTCTTACTCTTTTAACCCTGTGCACTCCCAGGGGAGCATAGGGCCGCAGCCACACCTCTCCACCGAACTCGGTTCTGAGCAGCTTTCTTCAGTGTGGTCGAGGGGCCAAGTGCGCTTGAACTTGGCTTGGCTTGGCTGCCTAGAAGGGGGCTCGAGGTTCGACACCCGACTCGGGCAGAGTTGTGTTTACTGAGCGCCTAAAGGCAGCACGGAAAACCAACTCCTAGATACCCCCTCCCCCCCACCGGTCCACAAATGAGATTGGACCAAAAGCGCTCTGAGCATGCTATAAGCATGAAAGTAGCGCTATATAAAAGCTATAATAATAATAATAATCTGCTCCCATGTCATTCCAGTACCCTCACCTTCACTGATGACTGACCTCTTCCAGGTTTGCTTGGGTCTGCCCACTTTCCTCTTTCCTTGTGGGTTCCAGTCAAGTGCCTGCCTTGCAACATTGGTAGCTGGTTTTCGCAGGTTGTGTCCTATTCAGCTTCATTTTCGACCTAATGTATATTTATTGTTAAAGTATTGCTAATTTGCACACAAAAAAATAATAAATTAACAACAAGATACTAAAAAAATCTTAGCTGCTTTCTTGCTGGCAAAATTGAAATCTATTTTTTCCTAACAATTGCCAAATTAGTCAGTCGCAGATTTTGTCAGCGTTGATTGTCATTAAGTAATGATCATCTTGAGTCTGAAAAAAACTTGCTCGCACAGAGCCTCACTTAACAGGATTGTCAGAAATATGAAAATAAAGACAATATTTACACCTGAATCATCTATCCGACATTAATTGTAAACAAAATAAATGAGAAATGGACGAGCTCTCATTCAAATCACAAGAAAGATGACGCTTACTATAAGCTATCCCGACAAGACCAACGGCTAATCTTTCGACTCAGGACCGGACACAAAAGAATGCGACAACACATGTACCGGAAGCTCAAAATGAAATCTGCCCATGTGAAGTATCACCAGAGAATGCCGACCACGTCCTCCAAAACTGCTCTCTTTACCAAGAGGCCCGTATAAGACATTGGCACCAAATCACCCCAATAGAAAGAAAACTATATGGAGAGCTCCCTGATTTGGAAACCACTGCGCAGTTCATCTCATGTATTGGTCTAGTAGTATGAACACTCCAACATAACCATAAGAACGATGAAGAAGAAGAAGAATCTATCCGACATCGTGTTTATTAAAACTCATATCTCAGTCAGGTTATATTTTTTTTTTGCAGAAGCTCAAAGGTTTCCGAAGAAACAGAGACAAACCGGAAGTCTCTCCAGGTGAAATTCGTTTTGCCAATGTCGTCATTAGCACTATCGGGATTGATTTCAATCTAAGGATTCACTAGCTGGGATGGTGATCAAAATTCCAGCGCGATTTAACCAAAGCTTAAGGCTAGTTTCAGTTGTTTTGCTGAGGACGTCCTAGCGGTGTGCTGAAGTCGATAAAAAGGTGTGTAAATGTGTAAACGGTCCAGTGTACCGAAACAATGTTGCTGAATAGATTTCAGCTTCAGCCCAAATTCCAGCCAAACTCAGAGAATGGTTCGAGCAGATAATACATTAAGAGATGTCAGTAAAAGACTACAGAGTTTGTACCCCGTCATTATCCATGACAACGTAGACTCAACATTTGGAAAAATGGATCCAGTTTTGTGACGTCAGGTGAACTGTTCAAAAAAAAAAAAAGAAAACTATTTGACTCATTATCACCCAGTATTATAATAGGTTCGTTATGTATTTGTGAAGACATGTACGTGTTTGGTCTGGAACTAAGCTTAGTTCGGAGTACAAGTTCTCTCAGGGGTGAATAAAACTTGAATAGTAATTTCACAAGCCCCTAGAAGTAACCTAGATTTTGTCTTTGTCATTCTTCTTCAACTTATATATTACAGACGTTACTTTAAAAAAAAAAAAGAAGATAATTTAATTCCTACGCATTTCATGTGTCAGTCTAGTCATGCATGCTAATTCGTTGATTTTTCTGGCTGATTCAGGCAACCCATTCCATTTTCTAATGGCACCAGAGAAGAAGGAGAACTTGTATGATTTAGTTTAGAGTATTCTTATGCAAAACATATTACAACTACTGTTTTCTGCAAGAGACAGCTGGAGAACTCTTGCGAAGGTCGCAGAATAAGCCCTTGCAGAAGTGAAATGTGAAAACTAAAGGTGGAAAAAAATATGCAGGCCACGACTGGGGTCTGCGTGGTCACGTGAAAAGCTGGACTCATTTTTAATATTCAAAGTCGAAGAGAATGTATTCATTATTAAGACGGGAAGAAAACGTACATTGACCCCTGTGGACAACGCCTTTGTCTGCACGAGATGCGGAAAAACATGCAGGTCGCAGCTAGATTTGTGTACCCATGTGGAACACTGCACTCATCTTTAATCTTAGGAATCGAAGACATTGCCATTATTTAATATAATTATTACTTAGAAGCGGTTTTCTTAAATGTTGGTGCTGAAATAATACGAAAAAATGTGTCTTTCTCTAGGTCTAGGTCGGGATTAGTTTAAAGATGACCTGGCTGTATTTAGAAACAGTACACATCTCAGGCAACTGCAATCATTAATGTTCTCTAGATGGACGTATTAAGTATATAAATTTAATTTCAGATATACGACATAATATAATATTTTCGTAACAGATTGATTTAAGTTATATATTCCAGGTGGAAAAACAGGAAAAGGTTATGACCTGCGGTCATTCCTGTTCTAATACCAGGTGTGACTGAGTAAGAATGCTGATCTGTGGTCTGTGGTCACCGCTGTAGTAACATAAGCATCAAAACAAATCATAAAAAGTAGAGACTGCAGCGTTGTCATGCTAAATTGTGTAACACTGCCTGAAAATGTTTCGCAATTTTATTGTTATATTTTTGATGTATCTGAAGTTCATATTTTTTAGACCTCTTTGTTTATTTTTTTTATGATTTCGAGTAATAGCGTTAGACTAGCCTGGTTCTATTTTTAATCTTTGCTCAAAGCTTTCCTAGAAACACCCCGTAACAACCCTTGTGTGATTGTATTGAATGAGCTGAGGACCGCATGAACGCCAGAAATGTATGTGGCCCATTATCATAGGCATAAATAAATATAGACTGGAAAAAGGAAATAACTTCATGTAACTTGAAAACATGTATATCTATTGTTGTCGGATTTCCGAATTCTGAAAAGTTGCATGATCTTCAGTCTTAGAGATTAAACAAAACTACACTGCTGTATACTAAAGTACACAAAATGGCAAGTCACAAATTTTCGTTTCAGAAAACTCTTTTATCGGCCAGTCTATATTTATATATGTCTATGCCCATTATGTAAGGGGACAGCATTCATTTCACTTCGTTTCAATTGTAAATAATTACCGTAAAACACTTGATTTCAAATAGTAATATTCTAGTCTCTATTCACCTTTTCTTATTCACCCAAGCCCGTCACTTAGTCTGTTAGAACGATGGGGCTCCACGTATAAAAAATCTGCGGTATTCCATTCCACTAATTTACCAGAACAAGTCTCTTCCAAAGACAGGCCCTTTCTATCCCTAAATGTAATATCCCACTAGCTTCCCTTGTCTGGCTCTCTTATTTCCAAAAGGTGACAGAGCTTTGCGACAGCAGGTTGTTCAATTATAGAAGTATAAATAACCTACTTGCGTTTTTTTCATAACTTAATTATAAACATTAAGTTACTTCAATGGACTGAGCAGAGTTTAATAATTCCAACGAGGCACAATGCATTAAAATTTCTTTAGAGTCTGCCTTAGCCTGTTAAACCTAAATCTACTAAAATTAATACAACAGCCTCACTAAACAAACCTACTAAAGAAGTAACACCAAAATACCTTAAAACCTTAATAATAAATTTTCAAAGCATTAGGAACAAAACAGCAGACTTAGAAATTTTATTAGAATGTGAGAAACCAGACATAATTGCAGGCACAGAAACTTGGCTACATCCTGAAATTTATAATGCAGAAATTTTCAATAGTAATTATGAAATTTTTAGAAAAGATAGGGCTGATAATCATGGAGGAGTTCTTTTAGCAATAAAAAACACTCTTATAGCAGAAGAAATTACCTTACCTAACTCAAAAAATATAGAATCAACATTTTGTAAAATTAATACCACCTCAACATCCCTAATAATAGGCAGCATTTACAGACCACCAAATTCTAGTTTAGAATACATGCAGGAACTATGTAATCAGATTACGACACTTAAAGAGACAAATAAAAATGCAGTTTTTTTGGATTATGGGTGATATCAACCTACCTGATATAAATTGGAAAACACTAACCATAGATAAACACCAAAACCTTAAGGACATAAATGAGCTTTTCATAGAAACTTTACACAACCTAAGTTTAGATCAAATCATTAAAAAGCCAACTAGATTAAACAACACATTAGATCTCTTCTTAACCAACAGACCTGGATTAGTAGTTGATTATGATATTATCCCTGGTCTATCAGACCATGAGATCATAAAAATACACAGTCAGATAAAAGCAGTAGCCAATATAAAACCCAAAAGAAAAATCTTACTCTGGAATAAATGTAACCTAACACAACTACACCAAGCTGCATTAAACTTTCAACAAACATTCTTATTAGAAAAAGACATTAACCAACCAGTCGATGACCTCTGGAATTTCATTAAAAACCATCTTAAAAGCATTATAGAAAATCAAATACCAACTAAATACGCATCAAACAAAATAAATAAATGCTGGTTTAATAATAGACTAAAGAAGCTTTGTAAACAGAAGGAAAACCTATATAGAAAATTTAAAGAAACTAATGCAGAAAGAGTTTACAAAAAGTATATAAAAATTAAACACTTAACCCAAAAAGTAAGCAGACAGCTGCAGAGTGAATACATAAACAATGTAATATCTAAAGACAACAACAAAAACCTATGGTCATACATTAAGTCTAAGAAAATGGAAACAACAGGCGTAGCGCCATTAAAAGATGAACATAACATTATACATAATGATAATGAAACTAAAGCAAACATTCTAAACAAATACTTTGCATCAGCATTCTCAGCCCCAGGAGACAAAGACATATTACTGAATTTGAACCAAGTAGACAACATAGAAGATATAGTAGTACAAGAAAATGGAATTCAAAAACTATTAGCCAACACCAAACCAAATAAAGCTTCTGGACCTGATGGTATTCCAGCTAGATTACTCAAAGAACTAAGTAATGAGCTAGCCCCAGTGTTCAAAATACTCTTTCAGGCTTCACTTAACCAGGGCAGAGTACCAAAGGACTGGAAAGAAGCTAATGTCACCCCCCTATTTAAAAAAGGAGAAAAATCTGACCCAGGAAACTACAGACCAGTATCACTTACCAGCATCACATGTAAAATCCTAGAACACATAATATGTAGCAACATCATAAACCACTTAGACAAACATAATGTCCTCACACCATACCAACATGGCTTTAGGAAATATAGATCATGTGAAACACAACTAATAGGACTAATTGATGATTTTTCAAAAGGTTTAGATAATAGTGAACAAATAGATGCTATCTTACTAGATTTTTCTAAGGCTTTTGACAAAGTTCACCACCATAGTTTGCTTAAAAAATTAAAATATTTCGGCATTAATGGTCCACTGCATCAGTGGATTAAAGACTTTCTGATAGGGAGAGAACAAACTGTAATAATAAATGGCTCTAAATCAACACCGATAACAGTAAACTCAGGTGTACCTCAAGGAACAGTCTTGGGTCCACTACTATTTTTAATTTACATAAATGATTTACCAAATTGCATTACTTCAGGAACAAAAGTCAGATTATTTGCAGACGATTGCATAATATATAGAACAATAAAAACAACACAAGACACAGATATTTTACAAAGAGAATTAGATGAATTACAGAAATGGGAATCAAATTGGAGCATGTCTTTCCACCCAGAAAAATGTCAGTTGTTAAGAGTAACAAAAAAACTAAAACAAATTAATTCCACTTATCTTATTCATGGCAAACCAGTAACACAGACTAAAAACGCAAAATACCTAGGTGTTATAATAAATGAAAAACTGTCATGGAATCCACATATTGATGAAACTACAAAAAAATCAAACAAAGCATTAGGATTTATTAAAAGAAATTTCTATAAATCAAATAAGAACATAAAACTAAAATGTTATTTAACCTTGGTTAGGCCAATAATAGAATATGCATCCTCTGTTTGGGACCCCTCAACTCAAGAAAACATTAAGAAACTAGAACAGACACAAAATAGAGCAGTGCGATTCATAACAAACGAATATTCACATTTGACTAGAGTAACACCTTTAGTCAAAATCACTAAATTTAGAAAGCCTTCAGGACAGAAGGCTCAAAAGTAAAGTAGCAATCATACATAAAACACTGAATCATAATCTTCAAATACAAAAACAAAATTTAATAAAATACTCTGAAAGACACAAAGATAAAGGCACATTCCTCGTCCCATATGCTAGGACAAATTTGTACAAATACTCCTTCTTCCCTAGTGCTATTAGAGCATGGAATGGGTTGCCTGAGCTAGCCAGGAAAACCAGTGACTTGGCAGAATTTAAGTCATTGGTTAATATGCATGACTAAATGCATGACGCGTAGGACGTAATCATCTTCTTTTTTGAAGTAACGTCTGTATTATATAAGATAAGATAAGATAGCCATTGTGTCAAAAAAAAAATTACAACAAAATAATATATATATAATTATTACTGTATTATTACAAAGCTTGATATATTCCTAGGTTTCCTTATTTATAATATCAATGTATTTTTTAGGCCTCTAGAGAGCTTCTTTAAAGCATTCTCTGGCCACATGCAATGGACCTCATTCACCAATCGTAAACAAAGAACATTTAGCCACGTGCTGCTCTATCTCTTCTATATAATTTACGATCTCATGTTTAATTCACGATGGTTGTCACGTGACAGTTTTTTTCCCCGTTGTTTTATCAATAAGATCACGTGACTAAATGTTGTTTGTTTACGATTGGTGAATGAGGTCCAATAAGGTCTTGTGCCGCCACTAACTACGCAGTTATTTATTTTATTCAACTGGCCCCTGCTCTATAGAACACCAAACACAAACAACAGACTTCGCTACATTCAAGAATGACATTAAGTCCTATTTTTGCGAGGCCGTTCCTCAAATTTGTTGTTGTTTTTTAACCAATAATAACTTCTAATTAGATCATTAAATCAACATTTATAGGAAGCAAATCAAATACAATAGGTACCTAAGTGTTAATTAAAGTAGCGCCAATCGTAAGATACACTAAATATGTTAACACTTTAAGTCTTACACCTTTGAAAGTCTGTGACAAGAGACGTGACGAATTGTGATATGCGTAATGGCGTGGCCCAATTTGGAGAAATGGGTCAAATCAGCCCAAAACCAGCCCTGACTTATTATAATTAACAGCATTCTGATAAATTTGTATTTGGACATTTTCTTGGAACCCGATGATAGGGAAGTAATGCACTTTTGTTTACTAATTTACTTCCCTTTAATGTGTTGTTAGTGTTCCTGTTTACAAAGTCCATTACTCATGTCAAAGTGATAGGTAGTATCAAGTGAGTTGGCCTCCTTCAGACGTAACGACTATGGCTCATCTCGTAGAATACTTGTTCATGTGACTGTGGAGCCCTATTTCTGTGACACTCCCGTCCACATGTATAGCAGGGATAAGGTGGCGCGAGCAGGCTACTCTGCCTCATCGTGGAGCTCGTGTGGAAACGACCATTAGAGGAAGTGGTTAGGCTAAATGGGTAGCAAAAAAAAAAACTCCAGTGGGGATGCCCACGGGTAGACGGCGCCGAGTTGTAAAAGAGTCCCCCACAAACCTGTCACAAATCCATGCGCAGTTCCTCAAGGGACCGTTGCAGAAATGGCGAGTCCCCCACGGTTAGCTTGGTATAACGAAGGAAAATGGCGGTGGTTCCCGGTGCACTCGGCCTTCGGCCGTGTCTAGCCCATGCGTTGGGGGCCAGATGCATCGGAAATAGCAATGCTTTACATAGGCATTGACTTGGGTCTCTTCCAGACAGAACTGTGTGTTCACACAGGTTTTGTTTTTTTACTGTTTGACGCTCAAGCAGGTTTTTTTTTTCAAACTTAGAGCTCAAAGAGCCTTCGGCTCAGCTCTTAGGACGATCAAATGTGATAAGGTGGCTTTCACTTTGGTGGTAGAGGAGCTGGTCATTTTTCTTATGGCATGCTTTTCTTCCAGACCTGTGGCCCATGTTTTTCCACTGTCTCTCTTCCAAAATCTAGTGCTGTCTAGGGCTAAATCTTCCAAATGGTTGATACACCTCTTTTTTATTTAATCTGTTTCTTGTTTTTAAACAAAAAAAATGTAACAACCAAAAACTTTTCATTTAATGAGTGGAAATGTCAGTTTATTGCATATAACATGAAGAACTAGAGCCGAAGAGTGGAGGAAGATGTTACAGTCCTTTGATAGCACCTAGAATATATTAAGTACATTATCAGTGTCGTGCGCATCTTGTAGGGTATTTTCGTTTGAGCACCATAAGGTTTTATTAGTTCTGTTCCTAAGGATGCGCTATATTGGTGTCATTGTTCTCTTGTTGTGCCTTGAGATGAGTCTCTTGGTGTCTCTCTTGATGTGCCTAGAGATTGAGTTATCTGTGTGGTGTTCTTCCCCAGTATTGGGGACGCAGGCTTGGGATTCTGCTGGAGTCAAGTCTGAGTTGTAGGCTTGGTAGTTGACTATTGCCCGTGGCGTTGGGTTGGCGTTGTGAGGCCTGATTGACTATGACACTGAGATTAAGGTGTGCTATAGTCCAAGGCTAATTTATAACCCCGGCATAAAGTTAATAAACACTGTTCAGGTGGGGAGCCCGGCTAAGTACATCATACCCTAGATGAGCGCGAGGACAAAACACACCTGACAATCAGCACCGTTACATTCAACTATTTAATGTTAATGGAATTCAATAATAAATTTAAAAAAAAATGATTTTAACTGTAATTAAAATCATTGGCGTCGCTAAGGGTGGTGGCCAATTTAGTTACATCCAAAAGCGAATTTTTGTTTTACAAAGCTTATATCAATTCACTCTGTCTGTCTGGCTTTCTGTCTTGTCTGGTAAAAAGTTTGTCTGACATCCAATCTCGAAACAAGCTGAGATTTCGCACAATTATTTCTTTTAACTGACAACACAAGAGTCAATTTTTAAAAATTAACCACTTAGATAATTAACTATTGGTAATTAATTATTTTGCTTTCGTATCTCGAACAAGGGAAAGAAATTGCACTTGACTGAATTGGTTGTATAAGCTGAATTAGTCCTTTTTGTAGGTCTACGCTCTAAATTGAAAGAATCAATATGCAATCTTCTCCTATCATAAGCACCTCACTAGCAGAGTGGTTTGCACCTCTGCTCGAGGAGGTGTCAGCCACGAGTGCGAACTCAAGTGGGCCTTATTCTTAAAAAAAACAAAAACAACAATTAGGGGTAAATTCCAGCCAGATATCGGTTTTTTTTCTCCTCCTCCCCCCCCCTTTTTCCATTATCCTCATTGGTTCAGATAAGTGATTGGATCATAGCGCAGTGACAAAAGCTAAAAGCATGAAATTTGCTCTAAACAAACAACATTGGTAAAAATATTACGCACAGATGTATTGTTGTTACTCTAGATCTATTACAATGACTGATCCATACATATTAATTTAACTTTAATATAAGTGAATATAAGTTTCGCATTTTTTTAAATGTATTTCTTTTTTTATTGTTAAGCAATGGCGCTTTTAAAGGATCTGGTGGAGTAACAATATTTCGTTAACCACACCGGGCAAAACAACCTTAGAGACGCTTCTGAACGAAAATTTGCAGATCAAAGCCAGAGCTTTTCCAATGATACTAATTGTTTTGTCAATGTGTCTTGATAATGCAAGAATGAAACGCTTTGTTAATGAGATAATCATACCGGCTGTTACGGCTGTAACGGCTGTGAAAGGTCAACATGAGTTTAACACTTCTACTTGTCATATGACCTGTAGTCTGAGTTCATCAGGTGTTCTGTGGCCCTCTGACACTCAGCGAACGCACAATCACACTCACAGGCGGTGTGGGTACAGGGAGAGGTGACTGGTCAATCTGAAACACAAAAAAAAAAGATTTATAATTTATTGAAAACAGACTCAACAGTTAATTTAAATTTACATATTATAAGATTATATTACATGGACAGTAACAACCATTACGGAATGAAATTTCTGTTGTTGTTTTTTCTCACATACATAACGATGCAATTATTTCCCCTTGCTTGATCTATAAATACTCTATTTAAAAAAATCGTGGTTACAGTTCCTGGTTCATTCCTCGTTTGCCGTCTACACATTTAGCCATTCTGTTTATTAAACTTCACAAGATAATTTTTTTATGCGTAAAGGAATATGTCTAAAAGGGTTCAAGCCGTGCACGGATGTCATGTATGCATGTCACGGTTATAACGGCATAATGAAGTACGCAATTTGTTTTATGAGATAAAATGGTTAGCTGTGTGCTTCTTAGATTGCCCTATAGTTTTACAATACCTCTATTCAAATGAAAACTTCATGAAACCTTCAAGAACCTTCAGAATCCTGGAGGCTTACCAGGGACCTTAAAAAACTTATGATTTTCCTAGAAATTTAACAGTTGTTTATCGCTGAGAAAAGAATTGCTAGCTCGTTGGCAACATGGGGGAAACTCTGGTTTGACAGTTATAATTTTTCAAAGTAAAAAAATAAGTAAATAATTAATGTCGTCCCCCTCCCCCCCCCCCTTTTTTTTTTAAATGCTTTTAAAAAACAATTACGGTAAAATCTACTCAGATATTTCCCCCCCCTCCCCCTATTTTCCCAACTGGCCCAGACAAGTGAGAGGATTACAGCGTACTGAGAAAGCTAAAAGCATGCAATAGCCCTTAGCAAAAACGGTTGGTATTAAATATTTCTAATCGCACAGATTTATTGTTGTTAGTCTTTGAGTCTATTACAAATTTAATAACATGAATGCTCC
Organism: Biomphalaria glabrata; assembly: GCF_947242115.1. Lineage (NCBI taxonomy): Eukaryota > Metazoa > Mollusca > Gastropoda > Planorbidae > Biomphalaria > Biomphalaria glabrata. The sequence continues at coordinate 1,466,235 of NC_074717.1, read as the reverse complement.
AAACTAATTGATAAAAATACACTTTGTATATGCTTTGTATTTTTATTTATGTATTTTTTATGTTTTTCTTCTGTTTTTTTATTTTTATTTTAGTGCTTAAAGGTCATAGAGCCAAACGTTAGTCCCTATTAAGGGTTTCTCAGCGTTCTTAAGAGACTATGGCCCACGGTTAACGAGCAGGGTGTCGTGTGGCCAGCACAACGACCAACCACCTTTACTTTCCCAACGTAAGCCGTTAACCTTTAATGTTTGGCAGACTCAAGAACGCCCTTAAAAATCCCGAAATTCAGAATTCCAGTCTTCACCAACATTCGAACCAAGGATCCCAGGTTTTGAAGCCAAGCGATTAACCGCTCAGCCATCGCGCCCCCTACTGAAACTCTACGCTACCTTTCTAAATTATTTTTTACTGTAGCATCTGATTTAACTGAGATTTACAATTAAGCTCGTAGTCCCATCGATAGAGCTAATCGGAGAAAACATCTTAATGAATGTCTAGCTCAAAAGCAGCTTAGAAGTTAGCTCTTAAAAAACATGAAAACCTTAACCAAAAAAAATACATTGAATTAAGAATATTTAATGCAAACATTTCTTTCTAACTGGAGACAGAACAACTTCGTGGCCTCAATTTCTTCCCTCCCCCAACACACACACACTATAAGGCGAAGCCTTAACTCACTTTAGCATGTGCAGTAGTAGAGTGGTAAAGCGCTTGGTTTCCGAAACGGACGGTCCCGGGTTCAAATCCTGGTGAAGACTGGGATTTCTGATTTCCCCCTTTGAGCGCCTCTGAGTTCGTATCTTCTTCGAGCACGTAGAAAATGTGAACACGGACCAGGTCTTTCTCTCTTTCATAGTGTCGTACCAATCGTCGCCTTGAGTCCACCCAGCTCATCAGTTCAAGGCGGTTGGCTGTTGTGTTAGCCACGTGATGCCCTCGTCAACCAGTAAAGAAAAAAGATTATCTGCCCCTATAGATCGCGAGCTCTGAAAGTGAACCTCTACATTAACTCCCTTTAGTTTTTGTAATGTGGTTGTTTACCTTAGTGACGCACTAGAGTTGACGGACTTTGAACGCAACATTGAGTGACGTCACGGATAGTGTGGCTCCATTGAGTTCGCATTAGGGACTTTGAGAAGAAAAAAATCTAGTAGTGACAGGGACCACTTATCTTATCTTATATAATAGTTCATAAAGAAGATGATTACGTCCAACGCGTCATGCATTTAGTCATGCTTATTAACCAATGACTTAAATTCTGCCAAGTCACTGGTTTTCCTGGCTGGCTCAGGCAACCCATTCCATGCTCTAATAGCACTAGGGAAGAAGGAGTATTTGTACAAATTTGTCCTAGCATATGGGACGAGGAATGTGCCTTTATCTTTGTGTCTTTCAGAGTATTTTATTAAATTGTGTTTTTGTATTTGAAGATTATGGTTCAGTGTTTTATGTATGATTGCTACTTTACTTTTGAGTCTTCTAAATTTAGTGATTTTACTAAAGGTGTTACTCTAGTCAAATGTGAATATTCGTTTGTTATGAATCGCACTGCTCCATTTTGTGTCTGTTCCAGTTTCTTAATGTTTTCTTGAGTTGAGGGGTCCCAAACAGAGGATGCATATTCTATTATTGGCCTAACCAAGGTTAAATAACATTTTAGTTTTATGTTCTTATTTGATTTTTGGAAATTTCTTTTAATAAGCCCTAATACTTTGTTAGATTTTTTGATAGCTTCATCAATATGGGGATTCCATGACAGTTTTTCATTTATTATAACACCTAGGTATTTTGCATTTTTAGTCTGTGTTACTGGTTTACCATGAATAAGATTAGTGAAATTAATTTGTTTTAGTTTATTAGATACCGACTGGGATCCGTTCTATAGTAAACTTGAGTTAAATTGTTATACAGTCTGGACTTTCTTTCGGGAGTTGTTTGTAGTTGTGTTGGTTGGATTCGCAATCTGAATCTTTAATACACCCGCACAAGACAGTCAAACATCTGCAGATGCATCTTGCAACAGTAAAACTTCTATCTCTATAGTGATATATACAAGATATATGATATATATTATGGCTTTTATATAGCTCTACTTTCATGCTTATAGCATGCTCAGCGCGCTTTGGTCTCAGTTGTGGACCAGTGGGGGGAGGGGGTATCTAGGAGAAGGTTTTTCCGTGCTGCCTTCAGGCGCTCAGTAAACACAACTCTGCCCGAGTCGGGTGTCGAACCTCGAGCCCCCTTCTAGGTAGCCAAGCCAAAGTAAGTCCAAGCACACTTAGCCTCTCGACCACGCTTCCCATTACTATTTCTTGTAATAAAGATCAGGTTTTAAAAGGGTCCCACCATTAATTGTCTCCAATTGTTCTTCGCCTGGGGTTTGAAGCTTATGTTTTTTTAACGAAAACAAATTTCCACACACATTTCTGGAACCAGACTACACTGGACAAACGAAACGACAGACAATAAGAGTTGTGTTTAATAACACTGTTTAATAAAAATAAATTCTAGAAAAATAAATGTAATACATAAATCTTTCAAATTCTAACATTGACTTCTGTCGTAATTTGTGTAGTTATAACTCAAAGACTTGTTTCCAAGACACTCATCGAACTGACGATCACATTCGCAGACACTATAGGCGCATGCGCCTTCGTTTGCTGTAAGAATTTTAAAAATAAGTGATGAAACAAATGATAATGTTTAAACTATCTCTCTTCTCTCTCTTTTTCTCTCTTTCCTCTTCCGCTTTTATCTACTTCCTATCTCTTTCGTGTTATGTTTTCTCTCTCCTTTATACTTTCTTCTTTTCTCTCTTATACTTTCTCTCTTATTTTCTCTCTTATACTTTCTCTATTATATTTTCTCTCTTATACTTTCTCTCTTATATTTTCTCTCTTATATTTTCTCTCTTATACTTTCTCTCTTATACTTTCTCTCTTATTTTCTCTCCTATACTTTCTCTCTTATTTTCTCTCTTATACTTTCTCTCTTATACTTTCTCTCTTATACTTTCTCTCTTATACTTTCTTTCTTATACTTTCTCTCTTATACTTTCTCTCTTATTTTCTCTCTTATACTTTCTCTCTTATACTTTCTCTCTTATATTTTCTCTCTTATACTTTCTCTCTTATACTTTCTTTCTTATACTTTTTCTCTTATATTTTCTCTCTTATACTTTCTCTCTTTTTCTCTCTTATACTTTCTCTCTTATTTTCTCTCTTATACTTTCTCTCTTATACTTTCTCTCTTATACTTTCTCTCTTATGCTTTCTCTCTTTTTTCTCTCTTATATTTTCTCTCTTATACTTTCTCTCTTATACTTTCTCTCTTTTTCTCTCTTATACTTTATCTCTTATACTTTCTCTCTTATATTTTCTCTCTTATATTTTCTCTCTTATTTTCTCTCTTATACGTTTAACTCTTATACGTTCTCTCTTATACTTTCTCTCTCTTTCTGGCTCTCCTTTATAATTTCTCTTTCCATCTCCGATCCCCTTTCTCTCCCTCTTGTTTTCAGTAAGTATCATAGTATTTGATTATATTATAATCGGTGATTGTTCACTGTGCTGGCCAAAAAAGGATTCTCTCCAATTTAAAAGATGAAACATCTGACCTATAACACAATCACTCTCGCCATACCTGCCCCTGACAACATGCAGTTAAGAGATTGCTGACCATTATAAAAAAAAAAACCTTAACTAGACAGAAAAAGAAAACCTTAACTAGACCAAAAAAGAAAACCTTAATTAGACAACCTGCCCCAAAAAGCATATACCAAAGGATCTTATCTTTTCATCTTTTGTCCCACAACTCCAAGATCAGAAATATGCAAATCACTTGATCCATTGTCAGGTATCCAAAAATAAAACGCAATATTCTCTATTTATCTTATCTTATATAAAGCAGACGTTACTTCAAAAAAGAATATGATTACGTTCTTCGCGTCGTGCATTTAGTCATGCATATTAACCAATGACCTAAATTCTGCTAAATCGCTGGTTTTCCTGGCTAGCTCAGGCAACCCATTCCATGCTCTAATAGCGCTAGGGAAGAAGGAGTATTTGTACAAATTTGTCCTTGCATATGGAACGAGGAATGTGCCTTTATCTTTGTGTCTTTGTGAGTATTTCATTAAATTTTGTGGTTCAGTGTTTTAAATTACTGCTTTACTTTTGAGTCTTCTATCCTGAAGGCTTTCTAAACTTAGGGTTTTTACTAATATATTAATATTCGTTTGTTATGAATCTCACTACTCTATTTTGAGTCTGTTCTTGAGTTGAGGGCGCCAAACAGAGGATGCATATTCTATTATTGGCCTAGCCAAGGTGTAATATACTAAATCAACTCATAAACCTTAGAAACAAGGCTTTATTTCAATCAAACACGACTGATACACACAGTAACACAGTACAGACTGTTCACGATTCACAGACTACGATAATGCGAACACGATTACAAATACTAGCAAGATTACAAGCACGGGTAACACACAAGTTTATTTAACGATCACCCCACAAGGTTAGGTAATTTCATGCCTTCTTGTCAATTACTGTAATAATCAAGTAAAATAGTATGTCCAAATTACTTACACTCGTTACATTGACAACGGCCGTTGCTACACTGGACGTGGTAGTGGACGAAAAATGAGTACCAGTGGAAAGTGCAAGGGGTAGTATCGTAGCACTGGTCATGAAACTGACAACATCTGAACAAGAATTAAAAAAAAAAAAAAGAAAAAGAATTGTTAATACAAAGACTCAGACAATTTAATTTGAGTTTTTTAATATAATAATCTTAAGAGTAATTTCAGGAGAATCTCATAATAAACATTATCTTATATAATAAAGAAGTTACTTCAAAAAAGAAAATGATTACATCCTACGCGTCATGCATCTAGTCATGCATGTTAACCAATGACTTAAATTCTGCCAAGTCACTGGTTTTCCTGACTAGCTCAGGCAACCCATTCCATGCTCTAAAAGCACTAGGAAAGAAGGAGCATTTCTACAAATTTGTCCTAGCATATGGAACGAGAAAAGTGCCTTTTATCTTTGTGTCTTCCTGAGTATTTTATTAGATTTTATTTTTGTATTTGAATATTCTGGTTCATTATATATATATATATATATAATTGCTACATTGAACTATAATGCCAAATAATTGCTTTAATTTTAACTACTGACTATTTCTTCTTCTTGAAACTGTCAGGTAGAGTTGAGCCCTCGGCTCTTGGAACTCTGGGCCAGCAAAAGTGAACAAGAGCTCTCTCTCTCACTGGCCTGAATGAGAACAGTGTACACTGTTCTGTCTATCGGGTGGGTCAGACTCGTGGCAAGAGGCCGCGTACACTAAGATCCTCGCCATTTTCCTTTTCTATAAAAGGCTAACCGGTGCCTTCGATATGTCACGCCTTCGATTGGTCACCGAGGTCTCGGGCTAACCGTGCGGGACACGCCATTTATGTAACGGCCCCTTGAGGAACAGCGCCCGGATTGTGACAAGGTTGTGGGAGCTTTTTTTACAACTCCGCGCAGTGCAATGAGGATGCTCTCGCACCCCCTTAGGCAACCCCACGGGAGTCTTGTTTCGCAACCCTTTAGCCTAATCGTTTCCTCTTACGATCGTTTCCTAACGGGCGCCACTATGAGTCAGGGTAATATGCCCGGGTAATTTTAACTACTAGTTAACACCTATAATGACCATCTTTTCCTTGAAACGCCTTCGTGTAGTAGAATTTTAGCAGAAGTCACGCAACGTGCAGACGACAGCGTCTAAAGCAGCGGTTCTCAACCTTTTAAGCTCGGCGACCCCTTTTTACTATCCCCCCACTCTGACACGACCCCCCCCCCACACATACACAGCAATAGAAGAATACACAAAATACAATCGATATTTTCGATGGTCTTAGGCGACCCCTGACAAATCGTCAATCGACCCCTCAAGGGGTCGCGACCCACATGTTGAGAACCCCTGGTCTAAAGCCTAGCCTCTTTTCGCTATTTACTTTGTCTCCTGCAGGCTCAATATAAATCGCATGACATTTGTTCCAACTTTATTTATCTATGAAAGTGTTGTTGTTTTCCTGTCCTATTTGTCTTCTATGCCGTCTCTGAACAGACACTGTCTGGGAGGGTTGTTTCTGAACGCCTTGATGTCCAGTAGGTTACTGAATAGCGTACCATGTGGATGTGGACCGTCTGTATCCTGCTGACCTCAGCACTATTACTAAACGGTGGGTGAGTACTTGACAGTATTACATCATCTCTTTCAAAAGCCACGATAGTGAGCACTGCACGTATGGCACGATATAAGAATTGAACATAACTTATGACTTTCCAAGCCTGTTCAAATGGAATGTGGTAATTCTTGGACAGTCAATAATGATAATAGAGTTTTGTGTCATTTTACCCCCAAACGCGGATACCATGAAAACAAATAATGCGGACACTGTGTGGACACTAAAACGCGGACACCGTGAGGACAAAAAACGCAAACCGTGAGAACACAAAAAACGCGGATACCGTGTGGGCAAAAAAAAACGCGGAGACCGTGAGGACAAAAAATGCGGACACCGTGTGGGCAAAAAACGCGAACACGTGAGGACACAATAAAGGCGGTCATAGTGAGAAAAAACGCGGACTCCATGTGGACAAAAAAAATGCGGACACCGTGAGGAGAAAAAAACGCGGACACAGTGAGGACAAAAAACGCGGACACCGTGAGGACAAAAAGGCGGACATCGTGTGTGAAAAAAACGCGGACATCGTGAGGACCACAAACGCGGAAGCCGTGAGGACAAAAACGCGGACCGTGAGGACAAAAAACGCTAACAACGTGAGGACAAAAAAGCGTACAACGTGAGGACAAAAAAGCGGACATCGTATGTTAAAAAAACGCGGATATCGTAAGGATAAAAACGCGGACACAGTGAGGACACAAAAACGCGGTCACAATGAAAAAAAAAACGTGGACATCGTGAGGACAAAAACGCGGACTCTGTGAGGACACAAAAATGAGTTCAGTCAGTCAAGTTGAGCAGTCAAGTTAGTTAAGTCAAGTGGTATTCTTTGGACCGAGTGGTCAAGTATATTTTGGTCCGAGATGGACAGTAGCGACTTAGAAAAGTTTGTAGTAATTTCAGTTAGAAAGTAACTTGTGGGCAGTTGTTGCCAGTGGTCTTTTGAGACATGTATTTGTTAATCTATATTTCTACACAGTGTTACCCTCTGAGACGCGGACGTGAATTGTAACTAACATATATTGGATACATTTGATACCGCTGTTATGCGGATAGGATTGTTTATCATTTCTTGACTTGTAGCACTAACAAGGAGTGCAGTATTATTATTATTGTGTTGTAAAATAAACTTCATGTTTGTCTGCTGAAACGGACTTAGGTCAGTTTATAGTATTTGTCTTGTCACGTGTCAAGAGTACTTCAGGAAGCAAGAACCCAGCATTACACGACATTCGCATTCTGCAACCTAACACCATTCAACATCATTTACAAACTGTCAACACTTGTCAACGAAAAAAAAATAAAACGTGTTATTTTTTTTTTAAATATAATAATATGAATATTACAATACCATAGATTAAAATAAAATCCATCAAAGAAAAAGTGAGAGTCCTAATGTAATGAAAACATTTATCAACTTTAAAAAATTCTTCACTTTGTGCCGATATTTAGGCGGGCCGGATGGAACCGCGTAGCGGGCCGGATCTGGCCCGCGGGCCGTAGTCTGGGCATCACTGCTCTAGAACTCTAGATATAGTTGTACCACTTTGATCAACTAGATATAGTTTTTTCTTTGGCCGGTTGAACGCATTTCTTAACCAATCATAGGCGTTCTATCTTCACCATTCACACTTGTCTGCTTGCGCTACTTGAAAGTAATTTCTGCCTGACTAAACCTGGATAAACTAAAAGTCGCTTCCCAAGCTTCACAAAATCATCGGTGAGCATTTTTCTTCGGACTTATTGTCGTAAGGCTTATAGTTGGCTTATATTTTATTGCTTGGAGAGAGACCAAATGTCATATGAGGCCGAACACTGACCTGGCAACGAGACAACCTGTGGGCAGGTTACACCAATAGCGTGTGGCCACGTCACAGGCCTGTACATCGTGACAACGAGCTATTGGTTTCCACAGCACACAGACTGCAAGGTCGCAGGTCAGCGGTGAGTCCTTCTTTAAAGAATGGTATCGCTCATCAGTGAGCATTTTTCTTCGGACTTATTGTCGTAAGGCTTATAGTTGGCTTATATTTTATTGTTTGTAGAGAGACCAAATGTCATATGAGGCCTGAACACTGACCTGGCAACGAGACAACCTGTGGGCAGGTTACACCAATAGCGTGTGGCCACGTCACAGGCCTGTACGACGTGACAACGAGCTATTGGTTTCCACAGCACACAGACTGCAAGGTCGCAGGTCAGCGGTGAGGCCTTCTTTAAAGAATGGTATCGCTCATCGGTGAGCATTTTTCTTCGGACTTATTGTCGTAAGGCTAATAGTTGGCTTATATTTTATTGCTTGGAGAGAGACCAAATGTCAAATAAGGCCGGAACACTGACCTGGCAACGAGACAACCTGTGGGCAGGTTACACCAATAGCGTGTGGCCACGTCACAGGCCTGTACGACGTGACAACGAGCTATTGGTTTCCACAGCACACAGACTGCAAGGTCGCAGGTCAGCGGTGAGGCCTTCTTTAAAGAATTGTATCGCTTGGAGTGGTAAAGCGCTAGGGTTCCGAATCGGAGGCCCCTGCTATCTCTTGATGGCACTGACCTTCTAAGACTTAGACTGTTGTATTCATTCTGATTGGAAATGTGTGTCTTTTAATGGAAAGGACGATGAAAATGTTCACTTACTTGTCGACGTCATCCACTGGTTTACCTTGGCCACCCAAACCACAATAACAGCCGTAGCCGGAATAGCTGAGGCAGGAAGGTCCAGCCGTTTGCTCCATCTGGTAGCACAATAAAACTGCACTGCGCCTCTGCACGTGGTGTTGTAGATGGCGGATATCTGTAAAATTGGTGGGCGTCTCTAGATGAAAAAAAAAACAAAGGGAAACAATCAAGTAATATATACAAAAATAAACTTTAAAAAATTAATTCTTCTTCATGAACATGATGGCGGTCTGTGACGTCTAATTCTGTAAGCTTCGGGTGCCCGGTTCCGCACTAACTTTGACTCCCGATGCGTCACTGTGGAGAGAGCGTCGAAACAGTGTCGCATGTCTTGTACGAGTGTCCCCAGCTCCGCGAGCTAAGGGGGGGCTTGCCTGTGCAGTCACTCGACTTGTATGGTAGCTACGAGGCACTACGCCGCACGGCTAAGTTTCTTGCCAGAGCACTACGGGAGGACTAGTCCTTCCTGCTCTGATTTTTCAATAGGAGTTCATCTCAGGTAAGCTTCGGGTAGGAGGGGCTCGTTAGGCTTGGCTGGCTACCCAAATTGGAGAAGGAAAACTCTGAATTCAAACCTCTGCGGCCTTGCAGCTATACCCAATCATGGGAAAGACTTCGGGAGTCAACCCCCAGAAAAAAATCAGAAGCTGGTGACCCTAAGGCGGTTTGCAGCACCCATTGCCACACCCTGGCAGATCTTGCGACGCCGCTGACTCCAAACTGTATCGGCGCTTCCGTTCCTTTGGATACATCAGCTGCGTGGATAGGGGGGGAACTGATGTATGGGCGACATCGTTCCGACCACAGCTAATGCCCAGGCATTCATCCTATTTCTCCCCTGAGCTTCGTACAATGATAATTCTAGAATAATTCAAGAATCTAGATCAAGTCTTGTATTTTACATTTGTAAAATTTGTACATATCAAAGCATCTTCTTTTTTGAAGTAACGTCTGTATTGTAAGATAAGATAAGATAAGATAAGATAAGATAAGATAAGATACATCTGAGCTTACACTTGCTGTCCATCAGCAGTTAAATAAATGTTGACACTAAACCAAACGTTCAAGCCTTGTTGATGTCCAAGAGCTGAGCCGAAGGCTCTTCGAGCTCTAAGTTTGAAAAAAAACCTGTTTGGACGCCAAACAGTAAAAAAAAAAAAAAACCTGTGAGAACACAGTTCTGTTTGAGAGAGACCCGAATCAATGCCTATATAAAACATTGCTGTTTCCAATGCCTTTGGCCCCCGACGCATGCTTGGCTGCACATGGCCGAAGGCCGAGGGCACATGGAGCCTCCGCCATTTTCCTTCGTTGTACCAAGCTAGCTGTGCGAGACCCGCCATTTATGTAACGGTCTCTTTGAGGAACAGCGCATGGATGTGGGACGTGATTGTGGGGGCTTTTTTAAAACTCTGCCCGTGCAATGGGTTGACTCTAGTCTACCCGTGGGCATCCCCACGGGAGTCTTGTGTTGCTACCCATTTAGCCTAACCACTTCCTCTAATGGTCGTTTCCACGCGAGCGCTACGATGAGGCAGGGCAACGTGCTCGTGAACGTTCAAGCCTACATAAAATATTGCTCAAAATATTCATGTTCGTTTACTTATTTATTCAACGAAATGCAACCTAATAAAATACTCAAAAAGTTAATTGATAATTGAGCATTTCTAAATGGTCGTCAAAATGTAAATAGGAAAACATTGCTGTTAAATGTATGACAGCATACAAATGAATCATCATAACATTAAGTATGATAGCATATTGTTTTATATAATTGCATTTCTTTAGGGTTAATTAACTTTATCTTATATTATGCTAGTCATATATTTCCCGCGGGTCTTAATTTGCGTATCACTGTCGATATAAGCACTGAGAGTGTTTTGGAAACAATTAAACGAAATAATAATATTATAAGAAAGCGAATGCGTGAATGTAGAAATAGCATAAACGGAGCTATCAAAATAGCTAATCGACCTAAATCCATTTTTTTTTAATAAAACCATTGTCTTGTAGGTCTACATATACTAAGATCTAGAGTCTAGATACTATTATACAAGATCAAGACGTAAACTATAAAGACTCTAACAAGACTTTAAAAAAGTATCTCACACACTTATGGACTTTCAAAGTGTCCTCCTAACACACTGACCTGAGTCTATTTCCATGATATCCTCTAATGGGCCTGAGTTAGACCGCTGGCCAACGGTCATCCCTGTAATGACAGTCAACTGATAGCAAATCAAACAAAGTAGATTTAACAGCATGTTCATGATTCTGAAAAATCTTTTTTTTTTTGGGCGACTTAGTAAACAGCAAAAGTTGTGGACACTTTTTTTTTTCGTGTCAGGTTATAGTGAGACTTCACCTCCAGGATACAATTCTAAATTGTCTTTCTTTTTTCGTATTATTTATACCCTTAATAAAAGCTTGTTAGTTAAAAGGATTTTGTATTACAAAATAGTTCTTAAGAGTTTTTACGAAACAATCGTTAGAATCCTTAAGTGCTATCACGTCAGCAAGCCGCGTGGGCTTCAGGATCTCTTGTGTTACTGTGTGCTTTAAGCTGCAAGGAACTTGGTTTATTCTCTTGAAGTTGTATGTTGGGTGACTAGCTTTTTAGTCTAGATGCTTATTCGACGCTCGGATTTAAAGAGTTAAAGTAAATTTCCTTTTTCAGACATAGTACATAGAAGTACATAGAAGTCAAATTCATAAAGCGCTGTTTGTGAATGTGTATGTGTTTCGCGTGTGAATGTTGTTCGAATTTTTAATCAATATTGTTTTTGAACAGTAATTACGCTGAGGTTGTCAATTGTAGTCAAATTGAATTTCCATTAGATTGGATCAATAAAAATTATCTTATTTTATCTTATAGTGACCCATGGAGTACCTCAGTGTTTCCCAAACTGTGTTCCCAAACTGTGTTCCCTAAACTATGTTCCGTGGAACCCTATATGTACCGCGAGGTCTGAATATGTGTTCCACGAATGCTGGAATGAAATAAATTGTAGGCCACCACCTGAATTCATCTCTCTAAAAAAAATAAGCAAAGTGTTCCGCTAAATAATAATAATAATTTTATTTATAAAGCGCTGTTAACAAACAAAATGTAGGCTCAAGGCGCTGTAACAACATTACAAACATAAACACAACTGCTAAAATAACAGTTAATCTAAAAAAGTTTTAAACAGATAGGTCTTAATGTTCTTCTTAAAAGTGGTATAGCATGTTGTCTGTCTGAGATCAATGGGGAGTGAGTTCCAAACCTTTGGTCCGTGAACTGAAAAAGCACGCAGACCGTAGCTTTTGAGGGAGAAACGTGGCACTACTAAAAGCGTTGAGTCCATTGAGCGCAGGGTTCTCTGGGGGACATATGGAGTAATCAGTTCGCTAAGGTACAAGGGCATCTCATTGTTATATATACACTGATGACAAAGTGTGGCGACCTTGTAATCGATTCTCGCTTTCACGGGAAGCCAATGGAGCGTGCGCAAGAGCGTAGTAGCAGAATCTTGTCTAGTTTTTTTAAGGACTATTCGAGCGGCGTTGTTCTGTATACGTTGCAGCTTGGCTATTTTGTCATCAGGTATACCTGCTAGCACGGCGTTGCAGTAGTCAAGGCGGGAGAGTATGAATGCTACAGCTAGCGTTTTTGTTGACTCCGTTGTTAAATATGGTCGGATCTGGCCTAATCTGCGCAGCTGCAGATAAAGACCTTTGCAGAGCTGATTTATGTGTGGGTCGAAAGATAGTGTTGAGTCGAAGAAAACTCCAAGATTCCGCACTACATGGACAAAAGGAACATGGCAGTTCGTGATAAAGAGAGAATCTGTGCTTTCAACTTTTGAGACATTGTTCCTAGTGCCAATCTTAATTATTTCTGTCTTGTCTTCGTTCATCTTGAGTTTATTTTCAACCATCCAATCGCTCACCCTTGCAACGGTACTACTGATTTTCTCTGCCAGATGCGACACCTCTGAGGGTACTGATGAATCGTATAACTGTGAGTCATCGGCAAAGAAATGGTATAAGATGCCGGTTGGCCGTATGACACCGCTGAGTGGATATGTGTACATAGTGAACAGTACTGGGCCTAGAACTGATCCTTGGGGTACTCCGTACTTCAAAAGTAAGCTTGTTGATTCCGTCCCGCTAACAACGACACTTTGGGTGCGTTCCGTCAGGTAGGATCCAAGCCACTTTAGGACGACTCCTGCTAAACCAAAAGTTGCAGAGAATCTGGCCATCATAATTTCATGGTCTAGCGTATCAAAGGCTGCGGACAAGTCCAGCATAGAAAGAATTGATATGTGGCCTTTGTCGGAATTGTGAAGTAAGTCGTTTAGTACCCTGACCACTGCTGTCTCTGTGCTACGGCACTTCCTATATGCAGATTGAAATTCTTCCAAGAGACAGTACTGTTCAAGATGAGAAAGAATTTGCACTAACACGATGCGCTCCAGAAGCTTTGACAGGAAGGGAAGATTTGAAACCGGGCGATAGTTTTTTAGACATTCCGGGTCAAGACTGGATTTCTTTAATAATGGCCTGACAAGTGCATGCTTAAATTGCTGTGGTACAATGCCTGAAGTCAGTGAAGAGTTCACAATGTTGGTAATTGTAGGTACAAGCTCATCTAAACATTCAAGGAGCAAGGAGGTTGGAATGGGATCAAGGTCACATGACTTATTTGGCATCTTCAAAATAGTACTTTTGACATAATCTTCAGATACACGCTGAAACTCGCAAAAAGGAGTATTTTGAAAAATTGGAGAGTGGTCAAGCTGTGATGAGAGGGATGGCATATCATTTCTAATCTGCTCAATCTTCCCAATGAAGAATCTATTGAAGGAATCAGGAAGTTCAGATAATGGGATAGATGACGGCAAACGTTCGTTATTTGCTCCCCCTAACATTTCAGCGGTGATCCTGAATAGCTCCTTTGAAGAATCAGAATTTTCGATTTTTTGTCGAATATGACTAGCTTTTGCGTCTCTAATCATACGGTTAACCTTGTTTTTTTCTCGTATGTATATTTGTCGATGTATCGTCAGACCTGTCTTTTGAAATGTACGTTCGGCACGTCGGCGAATAAGTTTGGCAGTCTTTATGTCTTCCGTCAACCAGGGTGCAGATGGCCTAACTGAGACTGTACGAGTGACAAGAGGTGCATGGCTGTCCAGCAACTTTTTCAAGCAAGAATTGTAATTGCTGAGAACGTCTGTGTTGCTCTGTTGCAACAGCAAAGAGGTCACGTCCATTTTGAAGGAGGCAATATCTATGGCTTTAAGTTTACGGGAAGTCACGTTTTTCTTTGGCCTTTTTGCTTTTGATAGGCGCATTTCAAAGTTTACGAGAAAATGATCTGACAAGCCGCGGTCTGAGACATTGAGTTTGGCTACAAGCTCACTTGCATTTGTAACAATCCAGTCAAGAGTATGGCCTTTGACGTGTGTCGGAACATTTATCAGTTGGTCTAAGTTGCGATCCTTTAGCGCATTTTTCAGCGACATCGCGTATGTCTCATTTTCACTGTCAAAATGCAAGTTCACATCGCCTATGACAAATAGATCTTTTGTTGATATGTGACTGTCAAGGAGGTCTTGAAATTCTTCGATGAAAACTTTTGTTGTCAATTTATTTCTCTTGCTTGGTGGTGGGCGGTACAGGAAAATAAAAGTCAGTGTTCTACTGTGGTGGGAAAGGCGAAACTCGCACATCTCAAAGGTCGTGTACGTTGAGCTTTCAGGTCTTATTGTTACATACTTTGCTAGACTATCTCTGTACAGTATTGCTAAGCCCCCTCCGCTGCCTGTTTTTCGAGGTAGACTCTTTAAAATAAAGCCTGGTGGCGTTAGCTCAATGGTTCTTGGCTCATCACCAACTTCTTTAAACCATGTCTCACTAAGGAAAACGATGTCGTAGCTATCATCAGTGATGGTGTCTGCAAGCTCAAGAGCTTTGTTACTGCATGACTGGGCGTTGAGGTGCATTATTTTAAGCAGACTGGAGGATATAGTCACCAGAGGCGTAGCACATTTTGAAGACACCGGAGGAGTAATATCCCGAATTATAGGTTTTTGATGGGGACATCTGACCTCTGTTGTGTGAGGAGCAATAGGGGTGGGGTGGTTAATAAAACAGTTTAGTAGGGAACTGCTGAACTCTGTCGTAGAAGAAATGACAGGGGTAGGGGTGGGGTTAACAACACAGTTAAGAGTCCTGGAAACTGTGTGACATGTATCTGTTGAGTTGAATTGCGGTAGGTTATACCATAGGCGAATAAGACGCCCAGCCCTAGACCCACGAACTGTCGGCAGTTTACGCCCGATGCCAAGTCGACGAATATTTCGGAAAACCTCGCTGTCTAGTCGTGATTTGAGTAACACACATGTGCGTCCTATGCGACGTAATAGATTAGCGTCCATGACTCCAGTACGGTGATTTGACACACTAGGACTGATGACACACAGGTTTGCGCTCCGACTGCTATGTAGTGGCCACGGTACACGGTTTTACCAAGCACATCAATCCCTCGGGCTATGAGTATCACTCTGTTACTCAGAATGTGCGAAGTGCTCCGTAATGAAACAAAGTTTGGGAACCACTGGTGTAGATGATGCAGCTTTTATCTCTTTCAGCGAAAGACGATGTCATGTGACCAAAACGTAGATCGACGCTACTTGAACTTTTCTTCTAGACTCCTCCTTCTAGGATAGAAGTGTCCAAAAATGACACACGGAAGCCTATTCTGATGTTTGTTGTTTGTAAAATGTTTTACATGTTTCGGATGTTCCTTCAGAGTTGAAGATAATTACTTCCTAGTCCAAACCTCCCGCAGGACGACGGGGGATGGGAGCGGGCAGGGTTTGAACCCGGGACCATCGATAAATCTGAACGACAGTCCAGCGGGCAAACCGCACGACCAGGCAGCCATCCTGATCGCAAAACGTATCCACCGTATATGTCTCAGCGATGTCGCAGAACTTTTCAGAAATCAGCCCGACAGCACCGAGAACCTAGTATTTATCTCTGGTTTAAATCTATAAAATCTCATGTTTGTATATCATGTTTGAATCTCATGTTTGTAAGTCATGTCTGAATCTCATGTTTGTATGTCATGTTTGAATCACTTGTGTGTATATCATGTTTCAATCTCATGTTTGTATATCATGTTTGAATCACATTTGTGTATATCATGTCTCAATCTCATGTTTGTATATAATGTTTGAATCTCATGTTTGTGTTTCATGTTTGAATCTCATGTTTGTATGTCATGTTTGAATCACATGTTTGTAAGTCATGTTTAAATCAAATGTTTGTAAGTCATGTCTGAATCTCATGTTTGTATGTCATGTCTGAATTACATGTTTGTATATAATGTTTCAATTTCATGTGTGTATACAATGTTTCAATCGCATGTGTGTATATCATGTTTCAATCTCATGTTTGTATATCATGTTTGAATCTCATGTTTATATATCATGTTTGAATATAATCTTTGTGACCTCCAGCTGACTCGTTCTGAGGCCGCTTGCAACAGGATGCTCTCTTCTATGTCAGCTAAAGCAAGTTGGCCCCTAAGCTGGTCTTTAAGTTGTTTCCGTGAGGCACCTCAGTTACGTCGACCACCTTTAAGCTCACACATATATAGTTATTAGAAAAGATAACATTTTCTAATTATCTTATCTTATTTATAAGATAGTCGTATAAAGTGTTTATTTAATTTTTTTTTCTTTATTGCAATTTCTAGTTTGCTTTTGGATTTACACGAACCACTTACAAAAGGGAGAGCATTCCGGTTACTAAGTACTCGGGTTTATTGCAATGTTCCAAGAATTTGCTATGTGAAAAAGAATGTATTTCCGTAAGACATTTCACTTCCTTTTATTGTGTTGGAATTGACGTTGTGAGTTTTGTGTTTTTCAGATTATAGGGTATGATCCTACTCGTGAGAGTGGTCAATTTTTACATGTAGTTTTTTCGGTAAATGTGTTCTTGCCTAAAAGTTAAATTTAATCATATTATTTGTTATATCCCATTTTCAGCCTCTTTCATAGCAGTTAGTCGTACGGTGACGTTTAGTAGATATTATGGTATGATAAGGACATGCTTAATTGTCACTTTACATGTTACTTTGAGTACATCTACATCTTGTTATTAATGGCTGGTACAGGGTAGACTTTATTAATGTTTGGCACAGGGCAGTTTTTATTAATGGCTGGTACAGGGCAGACTTTATTCATGGCTGGTACAGGGCAGACTTTATTAATGTCAGGTACATGGCTGACTTTATTAATGTCTGGTACAGGGCAGACTTTAATCATGGCTGGTACAGGGCAGACTTTATTCAGGGCTGGTACAGGGCAGTTTTTATTCATGGCTGGTACAGGACAGTTTTTATTCATGGCTGGTACAGGGCAGACTTTATTCATGGCTGGTACAGGGCAGACTTTATTCAGGGCTGGTACAGGGCAGTTTTTATTAATGGCTGGTACAGGGCAGACTTTATTCATGGCTGGTACAGGGCAGACTTTATTCATGGCTGTTACAGATCAGACTTTATTCATTGCTGGTACAGGGCAGACTTTATTCATGGCTGGTAAAAGGCAGACTTTATTCATGGCTGGTACAGGGCAGACTTTATTAATGTCTGGTACATGGCAGACTTTATTAATGGCTGGTACAGGGCAGACTTTATTCATGGCTGGTACAGGGCAGACTTTATTCATGGCTGGTACAGGGCAGACTTTATTCATGGCTGGTACAGGGCAGACTTTATTAATGTTTGGTACAGGGCAGACTTTATTAATGTCTGGTACAGGGCAGACTTTATTAATGTCTGGTACAGGGCAGACTTTATTAATGTCTGGTACAGGGCAGACTTTATTAATGGCTGGTACAGGGCAGACTTTATTCATGGCTGGTACAGGGCAGACTTTATTCATGGCTGGTACAGGGCAGACTTTATTCATGGCTGGTACAGGGCAGACTTTATTCATGGCTGGTACAGGGCAGACTTTATTCATGGCTGGTACAGGGCAGACTTTATTCATGGCTGGTACAGGGCAGACTTTATTAATGTTTGGTACAGGGCAGACTTTATTAATGTCTGGTACAGGGCAGACTTTATTAATGTCTGGTACAGGGCAGACTTTATTAATGTCTGGTACAGGGCAGACTTTATTAATGTCTGGTACAGGGCAGACTTTATTAATGGCTGGTACAGGGCAGACTTTATTCATGGCTGGTACAGGGCAGACTTTATTCATGGCTGGTACAGGGTAGACTTTATTAATGGCTGGTACAGGGCAGACTTTATTAATGTCTGGTACAGGGCAGACTTTATTAATGTCTGGTACAGGGCAGACTTTATTAATGTCTGGTACATGGCAGACTTTATTAATGTCTGGTACATGGCAGACTTTATTAATGGCTGGTACAGGGCAGACTTTATTCATGGCTGGTACAGGGCAGACTTTATTCATGGCTGGTACAGGGCAGACTTTATTCATGGCTGGTACATGGCAGACTTTATTCATGGCTGGTACAGGGCAGACTTTATTCATGGCTGGTACAGGGCAGACTTTATTCATGGCTGGTACAGGGCAGACTTTATTCATGGCTGGTACAGGGCAGACTTTATTAATGTTTGGTACAGGGCAGACTTTATTAATGTCTGGTACAGGGCAGACTTTATTAATGTCTGGTACAGGGCAGACTTTATTAATGTCTGGTACAGGGCAGACTTTATTAATGTCTGGTACAGGGCAGACTTTATTAATGGCTGGTACAGGGCAGACTTTATTCATGGCTGGTACAGGGCAGACTTTATTCATGGCTGGTACAGGGTAGACTTTATTAATGGCTGGTACAGGGCAGACTTTATTAATGTCTGGTACAGGGCAGACTTTATTAATGTCTGGTACAGGGCAGACTTTATTAATGTCTGGTACATGGCAGACTTTATTAATGTCTGGTACATGGCAGACTTTATTAATGGCTGGTACAGGGCAGACTTTATTCATGGCTGGTACAGGGCAGACTTTATTCATGGCTGGTACAGGGCAGACTTTATTCATGGCTGGTACATGGCAGACTTTATTCATGGCTGGTACAGGGCAGACTTTATGAATGGCTGGTACAGGGCAGACTTTATTAATGGCTGGTACATGGCAGACTTTTTTTCGTTTTAGGTTGTCTACATTCAAAACTAAAATAACTTTATTAGGCTATTTCATTTATTAAGGATATTATTCAGGAAGGCGAACCCATAGACAGCAATCATTGTTGGTGTATCTGGCGTACCGAACACAGAAGTACTGGATTAACGAGAGGTAATTGAGTGCTCTGTTGAATCAAATTTCTAAGCTCCATCCTTGTAGCAGAAACTCATTAAAATTTTTAAAGATCTGTGACATTCTGTGTGTACTTGTCTCTGGGTGTCTCGGTGTGTTTATGTGTGTGTGTTTGTGCATGTGCGTGTATGTGTATGTCTGTGGTAATGAGTATGTGTTTGCGCGCGCGCGCGTGTGTGTGTGTGTGTGTGTATATAAATATATATGCGTCTGTGTTTGCGTATGTGCATGTGTGCGCATGTGTGTGGATATCTGTATGTGTATTTGTTTGCGTGTGTATGCGTGAATATATGTGTGTGTGTGTCTGCGCGAGTGTGTGTATATAAGTGTGTGTCTGTGTGTTGTGTGCGTGTGTGTGTATGAGTGAAAATATGTATGTATCTAGGTGTTGGTGTACTTGCTTTCGTGTTTGTGTGTATGTGTGTGTATGTATGCCTGAGTGTGTATGTCTTTGTGTAAGTCTGTGTGTGTCTACACCTGTGTGTGTGTTTGTGTGTGTGTATGTTATTTGAAAATGTCTGCAAGTCTTCATCTTTTTTATTTTCTCACAATTTTATTTCGGTTCTAGTATATCGCCACCATATTCCTTCGTATCGATTTCTTTTCTTTTTTTTCTACTGCCAATGTGATTGTGACTGTGGTCACTGTGCTCTAGTTAAAGTGTGAGCATATTTTTAATGAACATAAAACAACAAGAAACTGGTTCGATTCCTTTTAGTTAGAATGGAAAATCAAAAAGACAGAGAGAAATGGAGAAATGCGGTCAACAGATCTCGTGTGGTGCCCCAATGGTTCAACAGACTAAGGCAGGGGTTCTCAACCTGTGGGTCGCGACCCCCTTGGGGAGTCGATTGACAATCTATCAGGGGTCGCTTAAGCCAGTTTAAAATATAGATTTTTTGGTCAATTCCAATAAAGTTTTTTTTTCCTTGGAATTTACTATTTTTATTGTTATTCGAGGATAGATATTACAGACGACTGAATCAGAATTGATTTCAAACATTTTAATTTTCGCAGCAGAAATATTTTTTAATAGTTTAACTTAATACTTATTAATGCATAACGTATCGTTACGTCTGGTCGTGTTGTAAAGCTCTGGACTGTCATCTGTAAGGTCAAGAGTCAGTGTTATGGTAACTTATTTATTAAGATATTAGTGAAGTATGAAGCTTATTGTATACATATAGCCCACTATTATATTTTAAACTGTAATATGTGAACTAAAATGTGTACGTTTTAACAAAGGTGGAACACCACATCATGGGCGTAGCCAGGGGGGGTTCTTGGGGTTCAAACCCCCCCCCCGAAATGAAATCCCCCCCCTTGGGGGGGGGGGGAGTCGGAATTTAGTGACTGATTTTTTGCTTTGATTTTGTTTATTTTAGGTGATATTTTAATACGAAACCATCACTTACCCTAGCACAACCAAAGGGGTTTTGATTTTAAAAACCCCTACCAGGGGGGTTCGAGTTTAAAAACCCCTACCAGTGGGGTTCAAGTTTAAAAAACCCTACCAGGGGGGTTCGAGTTTAAAAACCCCTACCAGGGAGGTTTGAGTTTAAAACCCCTACCAGAGCGGTTCGAGTTTAAAAACCCTTACTAGGGGTTTTGAGTTTAAAACCCCCTACCAGGGGTTTTGAGTTTTAAACCCCCTACCTGGGGTTTTTGCAGTTATCTCCCCCTCTTCTATATAACAAAACAAAAAAATAATGCAAACGAAAATCCCCTAATTCCAAGATCACAGTTAAGGAAGATTTTGATTTTAAAACCCCGTCTAAAATTTACGATAAACCCCCTCTTCAATATAAAAAAAAAAGCTAATTACGCACTCAAAATGTTATGAGCGTAGCTAAATGGGTTTTGACTCAGTTTTGAGTTTAAAGGTAAAAGGTTTGAAGGTAAAAAATACCTCTTTAATAATAAAAAAAAAGCAAATTATACACTAAAAATGTTATGAGTGTAGTCTATGGGGTTTTGAGTTTAAACTCCCCTCCAGTGGAGTTTGAAGCTAAAAAGTACCTCTTCAATATAAATAAAAGAAAATTACTCACTCTTAAATCTATGAGCGTAGTCAAAGGGGTTTTGGGTTTAACCCCCCCCCCCCCGCCATCTTCAGTGTAAGAAAAAATGCAAATTACGCACTCAAAATGCTATGAGCATTGCCGAAAGGGGTTTTGAGTTTAAACCCCCATTCAGAGGGGTTTGGTGCTAAAAATACATCTTCAATATAAAAAAAAGCAAATTACACACTAAAATTATTTGAGCGTAGCCAAGCCATTCGGGGGTTTTGAGTTTCTTCTACAGATGGCTTTTTTTTTAAAGTTTAAAACCCCTCCAGATGGTTTTGAGTCTAAGATCCCCCTACAGAGCATTTTGAGGTGGAAAACCCCCAACAGAAGGTTTTGACGATAAAACTTCTCTTTTCGATATAAAATCTAAAGCAAACTACAGTCACTTAATTCCAAGAGCGTATTCAAGAGAGGTTACACATTTTTACCAGTGGCAGGGCTCCATTAATAAACTGCAGTGAATAGTCATCTGCCGAAATCGAAAAACACTAAATGTAGCTCAACAAAGATGGCTAAGACAGATTTTAGGAGTCAGTTATAGAGATCGGATCTAAATCAAGGAAATCCTATGCCGAACTGGGAGTCGACCCCTTAGTAAGATTGTGAGAGAACGACGCATGAGGTTTGCGGGACATGTTCTCCTACAAAAATAAATTACGCATAAGAAGAGTTGCAATGATATCCTAGTACAACTTGACGCCACTCATTCATGGAGGTCCTCATGGTAGGTGGGAAGAGGCTTCAGACATTACCCTGTGACAGATTTTTATGGAAACTGCTTGATGGCAAATGCTCCGAACGGCGTGGGAGGGTCTAAGTCAGTAAGAATAGTACATTAGGTTTTTGAAATAAAACTTTTTAATAGCATTAAAATGGACTGTAGATACCTCAGAATATGCATTTTGTTGGCTTTCAATACCAGAAATAGTGCTTGGCGGCGGGGCTTCGCCCCGCGCTGGGGAGCTCCTGGCGCTCCCCCAGACCCCCTTGCTATTAATGGCGGGGAGTCCACAATTTTATGGAAACAGCTTGATGGCAAATGCGCCGAACGACGAGGGAGGGTCTAAGTCAGTAAGAATAACACATTAGGTTTTTGAAATAAAACTTTTTAATAGCAGGAAAATGCACTGTAGATACCTCAGAATATGCATTTTGTTGGTTTTCAATATCAGAAATAGTGCTTGGCGGCGGGGCTTCTCCCCGCGCTCCCCCAGACCCCTTTGCTAGTAATGTCGGGGAATCCACAATTTTTTCACTAACTCATGGAAGAACCTATTCTAGGGCACAATAAACGTCTTCCGAAAGAATGAAGGGTCAGAATGTAATAAAGACTATGTACACACACACACACACACATAAATACATATTTTTTTTTCGCGGGGGGGGGGGGGAGACAAAAATTCACCCCCCCCCAAAACCCCCCCCCCCCGAAAAAAAATCCTGGCTACGCCCATGCACCACATCCATAAATTTCAATTTTAATACGTAAACCATGTATAGAAAAAATACGTAACGTATTAGACCACAAGAGACTTCGATGACCTCCTAATGGTACCAGGGGATATAAATATTAGCCTACAATTATTAATAGCTACTTACACTTATGAAGGAAGATAATTTACTGTTGGGGGGGGGGGTCCCGGGCATGGTGAGGAATTGTAAAAAGGGGTCGCCGAGCTGAAAAGGTTGAGAACCGCTGGGTCACTAAGGGATCGTTGAAGGGTGAAGAGGAAGTTAAAGCAGCTTTAATGGATACCAGGATACATGTGAATGAAACATAACTAACTGTTGCCTGACATTTTTTTTGGGGGGGGGGTAAGAGGCTGTCAACGTTAGGTTTAATTGTGTAACATTGTAATGAGTAATGTTGAAGCATGCTTTATTACTATTACACACTGGACTGGTCACTACCAATGTGTCGCGAATGCGTAGACTGCCGGGTTCGTGCTTCATGGAGTCACACTTGACACGTGACAGACACAGACATTACAGATTGACATCAAGTTCTCTTTGGCAGACAAATATAATGTTTATTTAACGACAATAATAACAATACTGCACCTTATTGGCAGTTACATCGAGACTTCCGATGTGAAACATAATTACATCCGCATAACAGCGGTATTGAATGTCTAAGATGATTAATTAAAGAATAAACCAAGAGTAACGTCCGCATCACTACGGGTAACAATAATACATCAACAATACATCTCCAACTCTCAGTGCAGAGAAAAACTAATAGGAATGTACGTAGTGTTCACTGGCTTCAACTCCCCAAAAGATACTTCTAAACTCAGAGTTACAGCTCGACTAAGTCGCTACTACTAAAAGTCATATTTGACTGCCTCGTCCAGAGGATAACACTTGACTCTCTGACTGAACTGCAAGTCAATTTTATTCATTCTACTTCCTGTTTTCTACATCAGGAATTCACGAGTCTTTTCAACGCCTTAACCTGAGGTGGACATTAAATCAGGAAATGTCAACTGAGACTGTGTCAGAGGCATACAAATGACAAACAATACAGTAGAAAGACAATCGTCCAGTGAAACGGAGCCTCTGAGGCTTCATAGCGCCTCGCGTTACGTCTCGCCCTAAGTGGCATGCAAAGCTCGTATACACTGTGAGCGACCATCTATAAAGTGGTGAACTTCTCTAAGGGCGGAACCAGAGAGTGGGACCCTAGCAATGAACTGAGATGCTATAAAAAGGATTGAATACAAGGTATCACCTTCAGAGACCTCACCACGGATGAGGAAATTCGAATCATGATCACAATGGTAATTAGACCCCGCGATGACCTGCTGTTCACAGTTTTAAAAAAACGCAAACTATTAGGGTATGGTCATATCACAAAGTAAATGCTTCAGAAATATGCAAAGTGTCAGACACCAAGAAAAGAAGACTAATGCGTTTGTGAACACTCTGGATGGTGAAGCTTTGATTATTTCAAACATATTAAAATTTTAGGTTAATCACTTTTCAATTGTTTATGATTTAATACCTGTGAATTATGGTAACTTACAAATAAAAACATATAAAAAAGCCCACAAAAGAGGCAAAGAAAAGAGGCATAAAGCCCAAGGATTCCTATGATGATAAAGCTAAAACTGAATAGCGCAAATTCTGAGGTTTCCTTAAAAAAAAAAAAAAAAAAAAAAAAATTGGTCAAGCTGTAAGACATGACTTACTGTCTTAAGTCATTCTTTAAGGTCCAGTGGAGGGCGCGCGAAGAAACGGTCGTCCAAAGGAGAGCTGGCTGGACAACGTTAAATAAAGGACTGACCTCTATTGGTATGGTACTAAGAACAGCTTCTGACCGGGTTGTTTACGCGCACTGTCACAGCAACCCTGCGATTAAAATCAAGGGAAAGATGATGATGATACCTGTCACGTACTCGTTTGAGACTCACTGAGGCATGTTTGTAAAATGTTTTGTTTGTAAAATGTTTTACATGTTTCGGATGTTCCTTCAGAGTTGAAGATAATTACTTCCTAGTCCAAACCTCCCGCAGGACGACGGGGGATGGGAGCGGGCAGGGTTTGAACCCGGGACCATCGATAAATCTGAACGCCAGTCCAGCGTGCAAACCGCACGACCAGGCAGCCATCCAGGCATCTAGTGATCTCATAGTCACCTAATTATCTCGTGCCTTTAGCACGGAAAAAATCTAGCGGTCTGTAACTGACCATAAGGTGAAAACCTCAGTTAACCTGGACCTTTAGTAGATGAAGGAAGTACTTGTACTTTTTCTACTGTAATATGTACTTTGTTAAGTTCATTTCATTCTGAACATGGAAATGTACTTGTATTGGATAATTTAGATATGTGTGTGTCTATGTGGCTAGATTAGCCAGGATATATTTGATCAATAAATCTGCCTCATTCATTGTATTTAAAGAACAGTGTAGCTAAGTAAGTTATCCAAGTTATTCGTGGCAGCAGTAGCAAACTAGTACAAAAAGAGAAGCCACACAAGATTACACACTCAAGATAACTCACAACAAAAGAGTTTACAATACCACACGGTCCTCAGTGATCACTAAGATCTTCCGTCATGGAACAGTACCAGGAAACAGTAAATGAGGCAGAAAGAAAACGCCATGGGAAGACAAGATTAAAGAATGGACGGGCCTGTCATTGAAAAAGGATTTTATTCAAGACAAAAGCAGAGAAGAATGGAGGAGAACGGTCGACAGATCATTCGTGGTACCCCAACGTGTAAACAGACTGAAGACCAAAGATCAAGTTAACACAAAACTTTTAACTTACGATCACTAAAACTTACAATAGTTATTCACATATATCTCAACCAATTCAGAAATTAGCTCTTTCTTAATAAATTTTATTTGTGGACTTAACCCAGGGTGCATACCTCACCGGTCGTGGCCCCCATCGAAAAGATGGATTGTTATTGTTTATTCTTCTATTGCTGTTTGGGTGGGGGTCGCGGCAGAGTGGGGGATTGTAAAAAGGAGTCGCCGAGAATAATAGGTTGAGAACCGCTGACTTAACCCATCAATTTCACAGCTATTGTTTTAACACTTCCATTCATTCCACGTGAAGACTTGTCAGAAATCATTAGAAATTATAAACTAGATCACTGACCTACAATTATATATATATATATATATATATATATATATATATATATATACATATATTTACCGAGAGTATATAATGTCATCCAGTTTATTTATAGTAACATATACCCTTTATTTCTCCCAATTTTCCGTTCTGGAATAAAGGTTGAAGCTTTGCACAATTATTTGTTAAAGGGAAAGAATCGAACAATTAACAATTAGTTAATTAGTCGTTATTGATTAATTATCCTGTACATCGACCTTTGTCGAGGTTAATGTAAAGAGCTTGGTCGTAAGATAAGAATCGAAGCTGACACTAGACTATCATTGTTCTTATACGTTCTGTTACAGCTTAGTGGCTAAGCATGTCGGCCTTCCAACACGAGGACACGTAGACTCAGTATCACAGAGGCTTCTTCCAAGATACTTCCTGCTTCTCCCAGTGGTCAGCAAAAATGGTTGGACCATTACGCACAGAGCATGCTATAAACAACAAATTTTCGATAAATAAAAATAATTCATACAACTATTTCCAAACGCACAAATTTATTGTTGTTAGTCTAGATTTATTAAAAGTTGATTGTATGATTGATTCAAAATAGTAGATGTAATTTATTTGCTCAAGCTAGCTGCATACTTAAGGTTAAAAAATATTAGCGTTACTTATTATATATTTAGTGAAAGTTTAATGTTTTCCTGGTTTCTAAATTGAGAATAAAAATATTTTATTTCATTAAAAAATTACTTTTTTTTTACATGCTTCGGATGTTCCTTCAGAGTTGAAGATAATCTACTTCCTAGTATCTTGCTGCCTACGTCGCATAATGTGCATCTTCTGGAGGGGGGGCGAAGGCTCGGTGGCTGAGCGGCAACGCTCTTGGCCTCCGAACCGTTCGAATCCTGGTGAAGACTGGGATTTTTAATTTCGGAATCTATGGGCGCCTCTGAGCCCACCCAGCTCTAATGGGTACCTGACATTAGTTGTGGAAAAGTAAAGGCGGTTGATCGTTGCGCTGGCCACATGACACCCTCGTTAGCCGTAGGCAACATAAACAGATGACCTTAACATTATCTGCCCTACAGAGCACAAGGATTGAAAGTGGAACTCTGGGGTGGGGGGGGGTCATGTCTTCAACTAGGACGTTTTAAAACTAGCCAATATGCACAGCATCAATGCTCATCTTACACTACTGAGAAGACTTTGCTGGCTTGGACATGTCACCGACATGCCCAATGGAAGAATCCCTAAAGACATCCTATACGCTGAGCTTGCAGAGGGAGTCAGACTCAAGGGCCGCCCAAGACTAACCTACAGAGATGCCTGCAAGCGAGACATGAGAGCCACGGGCATCGCCAAAGTATGTGGGAGGAGATAGCCCAAGACCGGACAGCATGGAGACTGACTGTACGTGCTGGTACGAACTTCGCCGAGAGCAAAAGAAACGAAGCTGCATCAGTCAAGAGAAAGAAAAAGAAAGCTGCCCTGTCAACTAGCCCTAAGTCAGATGCATATACATGCACGAACTGTGGCAAACTCTGTCGTTCCAGAATTGGCTTGATCAGTCACGCCACATTCTGCTCCGTCTAAAGACGAAACCAAAACCATTGACTCATCTGGGCGCATTCATTGTCTTCCGCGACAGAAGGAGCCGTATACTTTCTAGTCCAAACCTCCAGCAGGACGACGGGGGATGGCAGAAAGTATGGTTTGAATCCTGACCATCGAAACAACCAAACGTCAATTCTGCGCGCACACCGCACAACCAGGCAGACCTGTATTTTTTATCATTAAAGCTTTGTTTTGGGAAGCGTGGTCGAAAGGCTAAGTACGCTTGAACATGGCTTGGCTACCTATAAAGAGGGCTCGTGGTTCGACATTCTACTTAAGCAGAGTTGTGTTAACCTTTTCCCATATACCTCTCCACCCACTGGTCCACAAATTAGATTAGCCCATATCTATCTGAGAATGCTATAAGCTGAAAGTGGCACTATAAGCTATAATTTTTTTTTTCAAGTTTGTGATTTAACCTATTGAATCTTTCTTTTCAACCAAAAGCAAACTACATGTATTGTGTATTATGTATTTTGCGTGTTCTGGGAAAATCATTCGACAAAAAGTTAAACATATTATAGAAATATCAATGTCAAAACAATATCTTCATGCGTCGTCATGCCTGATTAAACATTAGGATTTTTAGGATTGACTAGAATAAAAAAAAAATGTCATTTAATATATATCGTAATTCGATTCTTAGCAATACTTTCGTTTGTTGTAGTTCTTGTAATAATAACTCAGGGACTTGAACCGGAGACAATCAGCAAATTCACGATCACACTGGCAGACTGTGTAAGCACACCAGTTCAAGCTTGCTTTAAGAAAAGAATAATAAGAAATATATAGGTACGCCCATGGCAGTACTTAGGATAAGCTAATTTATTCATTGTATGATTATTCCTAGAAATGGAGGATTGAAGGCTGTACCGGCCACATGATACCCTCGTTAACTTAGTAAGCAATTTGTATATGATCTTAACCCTTTCTCTCCTAACTGACGATACCAACGTTGATTCCATCAGAATGTGGTAAATAATTATGGAAAGTAAGAGTTAAAGATCGCTGATCATATTTATCTAATTATGTTCTGGTTGAATTTAAAAACAAGCGCGCAAGGCATCCTCTTATTCATTAATTATTTAACAACAGAATAAAAGATCGTCAGCAATCATTAAATTGAATGAATCATAAACCATAAATCGAATAAGATTTTAAAATGCATGTCCCAGAACAGGGGCGTAGCTAGGAATTTTCCATCGTTTGGGGGCCCGGGAGCTTGACCTATTTGGGGGCCCCTGCATTTTGCGTTATATATAATTTTTAATGTAAAAAACATTCATTTGGGGGCCCCTCTCAAGTGGGGCCCGGGGGGATTTTCAAATTCTCCCCCCTCCTCCCCCCACCCTAGCTACGCCACTGTCCCAGAAGCTAAGAAACAGCTGACTGTAAAATTGCATGATCCACAAACGATTGACGTTACATTAGGTAATTCCATTATTACTCCAAACACTATTGACCTAAGGAAGAGTAGTTCATTTCATTATTAGTCCCTCTAAGTTCCACTAACCATTGACCTAATGAACCATTGGTCTTTCAATTATTATTCAGACTAACTATTGACCTAAGGAAGAGTAGATCATTTCATTATTAGTCCCTCTAAGTTCCAATAACCATGGACCTAATGAATCATAGGTCTTTCAATTATTATTCAGACAAACTACTGACCTAATGACCTACAGAATTTTACAACTTTAATCCCACAAACCTCTAGATTAAGGAACACGCATATCTTTGCATTACTTTGTCCCTAGAGTGTTAAGTGCATTTAGAGATCATGTAATGAAATGCCTTTATGTCCAACTTAGGGCCCACTCAATTCTTATTCGTCAATATGAGGCACATTTCTTATTCAAGATGCTAGGACAAAATCGTACATATGTTCCTTCTTCCAGGGAGCCATTAGAAAATGGAATGGGTTGCCTGAATCAGCCATGGAAACCAACGACTTAGCAGAGCTCAAGTCACTGATTAGCATGCATGAATAAATTAACATATAAAAAGCGTAGAACGTAATTTTCTTCTGCTGTCAAGCAACGACTGTAATCTCTAAGATAAGATAAGATAAGATAAGATAAGATAAGATAACTCGTACTATGCATCTACTGATTACATGGAAGTAATACTTACGATAGTAACAGCTGCAATGCCCCCTCCTACACCAGACGTGATAGTGAACGAAGTAGGCGAACCAGTAATATATGCATCGGACGTTACCATAGCAGGAGTCATGTATCTGGCAACATCTGAAAAAGGGAAAGAAACTGTTAATTTATCTGGCAACATCTGAACAAGGGAAAGAAACTGTTAATTTATCTGGCAACATCTGAACAAGGGAAAGAACTGTTAATTTATCTGGCAACATCTGAACAAGGGAAAGAACTGTTAATTTGTCTGGCAACATCTGAACAAGGGAAAGAACTGTTAATTTGTCTGGCAACATCTTAACAAAGGAAAGAAACTGTTAATTTATCTGGCAACATCTGAACAAGGGAAAGAATCGCTAATTTATCTGGCAACATCTGAACAAAGGAAAGGAACTGTTATGTTAGACTCTCAGATTAATGTTTTTACGTTTTCTTATGGGCATGTCAAACTCATGTCAATGGGGGCATAGTGGTTAAGTGGTTAAGCGTTTAAGCGCTTGGCTTCCGAACCTGGGGCCTTGGGTTCAAATCTCGGTGAAGACTAGGATTTTTAATTTCGGGATTCCTAGGGTGCCCCTGAGTCCTGAGGTGCATGATTAAGGACGTTGGCGACCTTAGTTACTGCCCCTATGCGGCAGTGTGCATGGCCTATGCTTGTGTCACCATTGAGGACGAGGAAAAACCTGCCTCAGCAATCACCACCATAGTTTGCAAAATAGTTTCCTGCTGGGCAGGAGTGGGTTGATGCGCATTTTCGTTAAATTTCCAGTATTGAAATGACCATTTTTCGCGGCGTAATCCTCCACTAGCACACCAGGGAACAGGCTAGTTTAGGGGTTCTCAACCTGTGGGTCGCGACCCCCTTGTGGGTCAATTGACGATAAGACCATCGAAAATATGTGTTGTATTTGTTTACTCTTCTATTGCTGTATGTGAGTGTCGGGGGGAGGGAGTCGCGGCAGAGTGGGGAATTGTAAAAAGGGGTCGACGAGAATAAAAGGTTGAGAACCGCTGGGCTAGTTAGAACCTAGCTCGTGGACGACAACCAGTCCGCCCGACGCAGCCCGCGAAGACCGCGCCAGTCAGTCAAGCCTCTGCCCAAAGTGAGACCCGCGAATCCCCCGGGAGCTAGGAGTTCCCAGCCAACCCTCAAGTTGGTGTCTAGCGCTGTCCGCTTTTCGGAGATTCCGTTAGGTCTCTTACTAACCGTTTCCCCGGGACCCCACGGGGAGGGGGGGGGGGCTGGACATAACCCCTTTGATGTCATTTTACATTCGCTGCCTACTCATTCATCAGTACTGAGCAACCAGTACCATTGTACCATTGGCCACCCTAGGAGAGCGGGGTGTTCAAGCGACGACCACGATGAGGCGGTACTGGAACGCGACGGCTCCTGAGTCCAGCCAACTCGGGTACCTGACTTTACCTGGGAAAAGTAAGGACGGTTGGTCGTTGTGCCGGCCACATGACACCCTGCTAGTTAACCGTTGGCCGAAGAAACGGATCACCTTAACATCATCTGACCCATAGATCTCTTAAGCTCTGAAAGCCTTACCTTACAGTACAGCTGTACGTGCTTAAATCTATATAGTCATATATATGGCTCCGTCTGTCTCGGAAGACAATGGATGCGACCATATGAGTCAATGGCTTTGGTTTCGCCTTTAGACGGGAAAGAATCTGATGTGGATAATCAAGCAAAGGGGCGTAATAACATATGGGTGAACTCTCAACAAAATCCAGGGGCGTAACTAGGGATTTAGGGGCCCGGGGGGATCGACCTCTTTGGGGGCCCCTTGCATTTGTCATGTCATATGTCATTCGACATATGACATGAGATAATGTACGCAAAAATATATAAGCCCCAAATCAAATTGGTTCAGTATATCAGTAAACTTAACAAAAAGTAATCATCAAGACTCTTTTAATGAATAATACCGTTGTTTATTAGTTAAATAATGCACAAGTGACAAATCTAAATTGATGTCGCTTCACGTCGTGCATTCTGTGCAGCAAAGACATCTATAACATCAACTACATCGATACTTTCTAGTATTTGTGACTTCACTGACATTAAAACCATGATAAGCCTTTCTTGCGTCATTGTGCTCCTGAGATACTTTTTGATGAGCTTGAGCTTTGAGAATGATCTCTCACATGACGTAATGGAAGTGGCCTGAGTTAGCGGTATTCGGAGGAGGTTGCAAAGTCTGAGCACACGTAATTCCCATAAGAAGCCTGTTTCCTTAATATGTCTATTGGTGATTGTATTACTGTTTGTTGATGAAAAGTGCTCGTGCATCAATGACATCATTGAAAAAGCGATTTTCCAATTATTTCATCATACAAACAGGAAAAGTAGCACAGTTTGTCACAAGCGTGTCTTCTAACAGGTGTCTTGGTTCAAGAAGAAACCCAAAGGTATCCATTTTCTTTCCAGCCTTTGGAATCTGCCCTTCATCTCCATATGAAATCTGTCCAGCACTTCTGTCGCAACACGTTTGAATTGCAGTTGTATTGACAGTCCTACATTAGAACTCAACTTCCCATCAAGTCTTTTCTTTCATATGGTTGTTTTGATTACAGGGAATCCATAGTATTCACTACCTTCTTTTGCTTTTTCGATGGATTGGGTTTTTGTCAGTTTCTCATCATTTCGCAGAAAGCATGATAGGGTACTAATTTCTTTAGCAGATTCCCGTATATGCAGTTCAGACTTTTGTAGTTTCTTCCGAACTATATTAATTGGGCACAGGAGCTTTGACCAGAATTCTAGATAGGCAAAAAATTCGTAATTTTCCACTGCATGAAGAAGATTCTGTGCTAATATTATATGGCATTACGTCATTGTTGGTTGTTTATGTTTTGTGCGAAAACAAAAGGATTCAGAGTATACAAAAGTGGGAAAGATCCATATCTCGTTATGCTCGAGTATAGAAATACTCCGATAAGTGGACTGCCGTATTCACCATCACAACTGCTGACGAGTAGAAGACTCAGGGAATCATTCCAACTGATCACAAACTATTGAAACCATTGGTAGCTGAAAATGCAGAGACATTACTCAGTGCATTACTCAACGAACGAAAGATAAAAAGCAAAGTGAAATACGATGCAAAAGCAAGACTACCTAAAGATTATTCTGTCGGAGAGTTCGTCTAGGTCAAACATGGCAGAAAGCAGTTGTCATAAAAAACATTCAGCACCCAGATCTTACATCATAAAGACAAACAATGGAATAACATACAGAAGAAATCAACGCTTTTTAAATAAGAGTTTCGATGAAAACATCTCTGGGTACTATGATACCGATGAAGACAAAGAACTGCAAACTGTTGCAACAAACGAAACAGACAGTTATAGACCAACGTCTAGAGAACTTGTTCAGTCAAGACAACCAGAAGTGGACGAATTGTTAAAGTTCCTAGTAGACAGTGCCGGTCGCAGTGGGCGCCGCGCTTTCATAGGCCCCGCGCTAATTCCAAGTCTATATTATTAAATTAAACAATTATAACGTATATAAAATAACAGGGTTTTCGCGACCTCCTGATTTTTCAGGGCCTCCAGGAAATCTCATGAAAAGGCTAAATATACAATAAAGTCCTGAACTTTTTTGAATTTTTTCAAATCTCCTGAAGTATAGACGAAATTGACGTTTTGGGGTGCCAATAAATAAAAAGTGGCATTGCGAGCTTTCATTTGATAAAAATTTATTGCAAAGACGAAAGTAGGCCTATTTTCTAATTCAAAAAAAAAAAAAATAATTTTGACATTATGCTTATCCCTACCCAGACTAGGCCCCGCGCGATCCGTTTCGCATAGGGCCCCGCAAATGCTATTAAGAACTTTAAAAGGAAGGGTGTGATAATAACTTCAATAGGAAGGATGTATTAATATTATATGATATTACGTCATTATTTTTTGTTTATGTTTTGTGCGAAAGCAAAAGGATTAGATCATTAGATGTAAATAAAAAGAGAGAGTTTTCATTGGATTGAGGAAAGATGAATAAAGGGGTAATAACTCGAGTGTGAAGTTTAATTCTGAAATTATAGACGCCAAACCCGAATAATGGACAATTTTAGCATTGTTAAGAATAACTTTTATTTATACTCGATTCTGTAAATTTTGCTTCAAGGTTAATTAGTGTAGCCATATAATACTCGCCATTTAGATCTATTATTAGTAAAGGTAACAAGATACCTGGAATTCGCTGTATATCATGCAGTTTTATTCGTGGTTACAAAGTTTAAAATGAGTTTCAATTCCAATATTTAAAAATCAATCTCTGAGGTAAAAATATTTATAAAATATCTAGGATTAGTCTTTGTGATAAATTTAATCCATAAATGTTGATTAAAAAAAGACACCCGTTGACACTATTTGTCAATCAAATATATTAATTTATGTATTTACAAATAAATTTCGGACACCCATTTGGGGGCCCGGGGGGATTTTAAAATTCTCCCCCCCCCCCCATCCCCCCCCCCCTTAGTTACGCCACTGACAAAATCTCATTCATCAAAATTATCCTCCTTAGCTCAATGACTCAATGACTATAAACAAAGTAAGATGGTAGCCACTTCAAATCCACAGACTTTTCAATATCAGTGATCTCCCCTTTATTAAAAAAATTTCAACTTACATATTACGGTACCATATGTGTTGTTACAAAACACATTTCTGTGAATGGCAGTTATCAGCAAAGCAATTTTGACCACTAAGTTGACCGCTGTATTATTTATATTTATTTCTAGACTCGACCACGACATGTAAATAAAAGCAAGATGGTAGCCGATTCACGTCTGCAAAATTATTAATATCCGTAATCTCCCTTTTATTTCAAAAATGCAAAGCACACTTTGAGAATTACAGCAATGAGCAAAGCAGTGGCGTAGCTAGGAATTCGCCTTCATTTTGGGAGCCCGGGGGGGGGGGGCTTATCTCTATAGGGAACCTGCATTTTGAAATTCGACATCATGACATGAGATAATGGCGTAATATTTAATATTTAATGTAAAAAAAAATTTGAAGACTCATTTGAGGGCCTTCTGTAGTGGGGCCTGTGGGGGGGGGGATTTTCTAATTCTCCCCTCCCCACCCCCCACCATAGCTACGCACTGGAGCACCTACTTGTCGACGTCATCCACCGCTCGGCCTCGGCCACCAGCCCCACAGTAACATCCGTATCCATTGTACGTCAGGCAGGAAGGCCCCAACGTCTGGTCCATTTGGTAGCACATCAAAACGAGGCTACGTCGCTGTATGTGGTGACCAAGATGGCTGATATTTGTCCAGTTGGTGTAACTCCCTACCAAAAACAAAAAGGGTTTAAAAAAAAACAGCAACAAAAGTTATTACAAGAAAGTAGGATATTGTTTACAAATCTTGAGTGGTGCCCCAATGGTCCAAGAGACTAAGGGATACGTGAATGTGGTGAAGGTGGGATATTATCTTATTATACCGAGTATTCTTATTCTTACATATAATATATATATAATAGCGAAGACTGGAATTTTCAATTACGTTATCTTTGGGGCGCCTCTGAGTCCATCCTACCTGACATTAGTTGGGGAAAAATTACAGGCGGTTCTTCGATGTGCTGGCCACTTGACACCATCGTAAACTGCGGGCCAAAGACACATATTTCCTTTGTATTATTTCCCCTTTACATCGCGATAGACTTTTTAAAATTATTAATTCACTATTGAGAGTATGGCGGAATAGGTTTTTTCAACTAGCAACAAAATTTAAAGTTTTTAAAGCAGTGGTTCTCACCACAATTTTGTATGGCTCTGAGACCTGGGTGCTATACAGAGGGCTTTTAAGGCTCTTCAAACGCTCCAATAAAAGGTGCCTTCGCTCCATGATGGTCACAAGCTGGCAAGACTACATCACAAATAACTATCTTCTGCTGGAGGCCGGTGTGGACAATACAGAAGCACTAATTTCCATTCGACAGCTCCTCTGGGTCGGACACCTATTCCGCATGGGAAAACATCGGCTGCCTAAGGCGACCTTCTTTGAGGAGCTTAAAGGAGGACGACAGAGGTGCTCTCCCGTAAGCGCCATATCACCTCGGGCGCCATTTTGCCCTCTCTGGCATAGAGGAAAGTATCTGGCAGCAGATGGGATCTGAAAGAGACAGTTGGAGAGCTCTCACAAAGACACATATTTCAGACCCAAAGAAAAGCCCTAATTGTAGACAGGCGCAGAAGACGAAAAGAAAATTTAAACAGACCTCCATCGGACAACGGCTTTGTCAGCACGAGATGAGGAAAAATATGCAGGTCACAACTGGGTTTGTGTAGTCATATCAGATATTGCATTCATCCTCAATTTTCGGAATTCAAGATATTTCCAGTATTGATCTTATTTAAATGAGGTTTTCTTAAATGTTGGCGTTGATAAAATATATATCTTTCTCTATGTCAGGCTTAGTTTAACTCTTTCTCTCCGTAATTATTTACCACATTCTGGTGGAATCAACGCTGGTATCGTCAGTTAGGAGAGAAAGAGTTAAGGATGACTTGGCTGAATTTATAAACAGTACACATCTCAGAAAAAGTCAGAGCATTAATGTTCTCTAAATAGACGTTTTATGTAGGTAATTTTTATTTTATATATAATATATGTATACAACATAACATAATATTTTCGTACCAGATTGAAATAATTTAAATATTCCAGGTTAAAACACGGAAATATACTGACCTGTGGTCAATCCTGTACTTATACCAGGTGTGACTGAGTAAGACTGCTGACCTGTGGTCATTGCTGTAGTAACATAAGTGTCCAAACAAATCATAAAAAGTAGAGACTGCAGCGCCCTCATGATGTTTGTGTAAAACTGCCTGAAAAAGTTTCGCAATTTTAATGTTATATTTTGTGTGTGAAGTTACATCATATTTCTTAGAACTCTTTTGAATTGTTAGTTGTTTGTTTTTAATTGATTTCGAGTATTTATCAGCGTTGGACTAGCCTGGTTCTATTTTTAATCTTCGTTCAAAGCTTTTCCTAGAAACACCCCGTAACCACCCTGGTGGTATCGAATGAGCTGAGAGTCGCATGGAAAATGTATGTCCCCATTATGTAGTGCAGGGGTTCTCAACCTGTGGGTCGCGACACCCTTGGGGGTCGATTGACCATTTGCCAGGGGTCGCCTAAGACCATCGAAAAAATGGATTGTTTTTGTCTATTCTTCTATTGCTGTGTGTGTTTGCGAGGGGGGGGGGGTCGCGGCAGAGTGGGGGATTGTAAAAAGGGGTCGCCGAGCATAAAAGGTTGAGAACCGCTGATGTAGTGGGACAGCAAGAATTAATTTCACTTCGTTTCACCTGTAAATAATTACCGTAAAACACTTGATTTCAAATAGTAATATTCTAGTCTCTATTAACCTTTTTTTATTCACCCAAGCTCGTCACTTAATCTGTTAGAACGATGGGTCACCATATATCCACAGATAGCAGTATTCCATTCCTTCCATTTACTAGAACAAGTCTCTTCCAAAGATAGGCCCTTTCTATCCCTTAAGGTAATCCCAAGCTTCCCTTGTCTGGCTCTCTTATGCTGAATAGGTGACAGAGCTTTGCGAGAGCAGGTTGTCCTATTATAAGAATATAAATAACCTGCTTCCGTTTTTGTTCCTAATTTAATTATAAACATTTAGTTAGATCAAAAGAACTGAGCAGAGTTGAATTATTCCAACGAGGGACAATGCAAAACAAGTTCTTTAGAGTCTACCTTTGACATTGTGCCAAAAAAAACAACATATAATTATTACTGTATTTTTTTTACAAAAGCTTTATATATTCCTTTATTCCTTCTTTATAATATACTTGTTTTGTTTTTTATTTGTTTTTGTTTTTCTTTTGTGGCACTAGAGGGCCTCGCTAAATTATTCTCTGGCCACGTACATGTAGGTCCTGTGCCGCCACTAACTACACAGTTATTTGTTTTACAAGTTTCGGATGTTCCTTCAGAGTTGAAGATAGTTTACTTCCTAGTCCAAACCTCCCGCAGGACGACGGGGGATGGGAGCGGGTAGGATTTGAACCCTCGACCATCGATAAATCCGAACGACAATCCAGAGCGCAAACCGCACGACCAGGCAGCCATTTATTTTATTCAACTGGCCCCTGCTATATAGAAGGCCATACACAAACGACATGCTTCGTTACATTCAAGAATAGCATTTAAGACCTATGTTGGCGAGGCCGTTTCTCAAATTTTTTTTTTTTTTACAATAACTATTGATTAGGTCATTAAATCATTTATTACATAATAAGCATTGGAAGTAAATGCAATAGGCGCCAGTGGATTAATCAAAGTTACATTACTAAATATGTTAACCCTTTAAGTCCTTTATCTGTACAAGTCTGTGACAAGAGCCATGACGGATTGCGTTATGCTTGGTGTAAATTGCGGGGCCCTGTCAGGCGCGGGGCCCAATTTGGAGCAATGGGTCAAATCAGCCGAAAACCAGCCCCGACTTATTATAAAGACCAGCATTGTGATAAATTTGTATTTGGACTTTTCTCGGAACCCAACGAAAGGGAAGTAATTCACTTTTGTTTACTAATTTACTTCCCTTGAATGTGTTGTTATTGTTTACAAAGTCCATCACTCCCGTTCAAGTGATAGACAGTATCAAGTGAGTTGGCCTCCCTACGTAACGACTATAGTTCGTCCATCGTGGTTCGATGATGACCATTTTGTCATCCAGGGGGCTGAGGGCTTTGAACTGGGGTTTTGTGCCTCCTCATGTGGCTGGTGAGACCTATGTGAGCCCGGAATGTTCGGCCGCACACTAGGCAGATTATTCCAGCTGGAGCTAGTGTCGTGGGCCTTGCTTTTCTTCTCTGGTGTTTAAGGCTCATTTCATAGAACACTTTTTTCATGTGACTGTGGAGCCTTATTTTCGAGACACTCCCGTGCACATATATCGCAAGGTTAAGGTCGCTTTCGCTTTGGTGGTGGAAGAACCAGCCATTTTTTCGTATGGCACGCTTTTCTTCCAGAGTTGAGGCCCATGTTTTTTCGCTTTCCATAGCTTTCTTGGTCACCGTCTCTCTCTCCCAAATCTAGTGCTGTTTAAGGCTATTATCTTCCCAATAGTATGTTTGTTCTTTTTAAACAAAAAAATGTAACAATCAAAACTTTTTTATTAAATATTTAAGTGGAAATGTCAGTTTATTGCATATAACATAAACACTATAGCCTAATAGTGGAGGACGACTTTATAGTCAGTTGGTACAACCACAATATATTAAGTACATTATCAGCACCGTTACATTTAACTATTTAGCGTTAATGGAATTCATTAAATTAAAAAAAAAATGTAATTAAAATCATTGGCGTCGCTAAGGGTGGTGACAGGCGTGAGGACCTCTTGATGAAATTTTATTTTTAAAGCTTATATCAACTCACTCTGTCTGTCTGTCTGTCTGTACCAGTTATTTCTCCCACTCAGATCAAGCGGAAATTTTGACACAATTATTTCTTTACCTGCCAACACAAGAATCAATTTTAAAAAATAATCCATTCGATAATTAACTATTGGTAATACATTATTTTTGTTTTCCTATCTCGAACAAGGGAAAGAAATTGCACTTGACTGAATTGGTGGTATAAGCTGGACTAGTCCCTTATATAGGTCGCCGCTCTAAATTGAAAGAAACAATATACTATCTTCTCCTGTCATAAGCACTTCACTAGCAGAGTGGTTTGCATGTCTGCCCGAGGAGGTGAGAGCCACGAGTGTGAATTCAAGTGGGGCCTATTTTTTTTAAAACCAATTACGGTAAAATCTACCCAGATAACCCTTTTTTTTTCTTCCTCCTCCCCCCCCCCCCCCCCACCGCCCAACCATTTTCCTAACTAGTCCAGACACGTGATAGGATCATAGCGTATCGACAAAGCTAAAAGCATGAAATTGGACAAAACAATAACAATTGGTAAAAATATCTAATCGCACAAATTTATTGTTACTCTAGATCTATTACAATGACTGAATCAAACTCATTGATTTAACTACACCTAATATAAGCTTTGTTTTTGCTTTTAAATGGATTTATTTGTTTATTGCTAGTTAAGCAAGGTGGCTTTTAAAGGTTGTGTTGTGGTAACAATATTTTGCTAACCGCACCGGGTGAAACAACCTTAGCGACGCCACTGAACAAAAATTTGTAGATCAAAAGCCAGAGCTTTTCCAATGTTACTAATTCTTTGTCAATGTATTGTGATAATGCGAGAATTAAACGCCACGTCACTGAAATAATTGACACGGCTGTGACGGCTGTGAACATGAGTTTAACACTTCTTCTTGTCGTAGGACTTGTGGGTTTGGTTCACCAGGTGTTTAGTAGCCCGCAGACACTCGGCAAAAACACGGTCACACTCACAGGCTGTGTGGGCACAGGGAGAGGTGACTGGTGAATCTGAAACAAAAACAAAAATAATTAAAAAATAGTTTTCTAATTTATTGGGAACAAACTCAACTGTTAATTTAAATTTACATATTATAAGATTATATTAGATGGACAGTAAAAACCATTACGGAATGAAATTTCTGTTGTTGTTTTTTCTCACATACATTACGATGCATTTATTTCCCCTTGCTTGAGCTATAAATACACTACTTAATAAATTCGCAGTTCCAGTTCCTGGTCCATTCCTCATCTGCTGTCTACACAATTAGCCATTCTGTTATTAAACTTCATATGATAACTTTATATACGTAAAGGAATTGGCCTAAAAGGTTCAAGCCTTGTACAGATATCATACATGCATGCAGGGGCGTAGCTAGGAATTTTCCATCGTTTGGGGGCCCGAGGGCTTGACCTCTTTGGGGGCCCCTGCATTTTGCGTAATATATAATTTTTAATGTAAAAAATACTCATTAGGGGGACCCTCTCAAGTGGGGCCCGGGGGTATTTTCGAATTCTCCATCCTCCTCCCCCCACCCTAGCTACGCCACTGCATGCATGTCGCGGTTATAAAGGCATGATGAGTTATGCAATTAGTTTTATTAGATAGAATGGTGAACTGGATGGTGAAAAGATGGCCCTGTAGATTTACAGTACCTCCGTTCAAATAAGAACTTCATGGAACCTTCAGGAACCTTCAGGAACCTTCAGGATCCTAGAGGCGTACCGATGATCTCAAAAACGGCTCTAATGATTTTCCTAGAAATTTAACAGTTGATGTTTAACGCTCATAAACGAATTACTAGCTCGTTGGCCACATGGGGAAAACTCTAGTTTATAACTTTATACTTTTTTAAAGTTAAAAAAAAAATGTAAATTTGGCTTGAGTACTAGACCTAGTCTGACGTAGATCTAGATCCAACATCGGTTTTGAAAAAAAACTATCGCGTTCTTAAAAGGACTATCGCTTTTGGGAACTTCCAAATGTAAGACTTTTATTGATTCAAGAATTTAATAAATTAATAATCAGGAAATCATTTGGGGGCCCGGGGATGGACCACTTTTGGGGCCCCTGCATTTTGCGTAATGTTTAATATTTTATGTAAAAAAAAACAATATTGAACACTCATTTGGGGGCCCCTCTCAAGTGGGGACCGGGAGGATTTTCAAATTCACCCCCTGTCCCCACCCTAGCTACACCGCTGATTTATATATAAATAACAAGCTCTGAAATCTAGAGATTGTATATCAATTAATGAACAGGAGCAAAAGGTCGAAAGAATCTTTATCAAAACCAATTGATGTTTCCCAAACAAGTACACTCGGAAAGTACAGCTATGTCACATGTCACAGCACCCAAAACTTTCTGGACATTTGAAAACATATCTGATAGGTGCAACATATTTCTGGACATTTGAAAACCCACATGTTTAGTAGCACGTATTTCTGGACATTTGTAAACCTACCTGATCAGTAGCGCATATTCATGAACATTTGAAAACCTACCTGTACATTGGCAGCTTCCTTCTGGACATTTGACGCTATAGTGGACGAAATAGTCGTACCAGGACTT
This sequence comes from Biomphalaria glabrata, assembly GCF_947242115.1. Taxonomy (NCBI): domain Eukaryota; kingdom Metazoa; phylum Mollusca; class Gastropoda; family Planorbidae; genus Biomphalaria; species Biomphalaria glabrata. The sequence goes on along the minus strand of NC_074717.1, from coordinate 1,424,542 downwards.
TTTACACTTATCCTGACCATAACAGGCGTCGTGGGTCTGGCAACACCTGTTTTGAAACAGATTTACAGAACATATTACGTTTTTACAGCAAAGTTTTATTATTGGCTACGAAGGTAGCACCATTTAGCAGAATTGCATTTGTGAAGAGCTTAAACCCTTAAAACAAAAAAAAAAACAAAAAAAAAAAAAACGAAAAAAAAAAAACAAGGAAAAAAAAACAAGAAAAAATGAAAAACAAGAAAAAAAAATAAATAAAAAAAACCCAGAAATACCGAAGAAAAAAAAAAAGAGAAAAAAACAAACAAGAAAAAAAAAATTAAAAAAAAACAAGAAAAAAAAAATAAGAAAAAAAAAACAAGAAGAAAAAAAAAAAAGAAAAAAAAAAAGAAAAAAAAAACAAGAAGAAAAAAAAAAACGAAAAAAAAAAAAAAATAGATAAAAAATAAAAAAAAAACAAGAAAAAAAAAACAAAACAAAATAAAAAATATAAAAAAAACAAGAAAAAAAAAGCGTATTGAGACACTTTATAATACCCCCAAGCCCTTCAAGTCTTCAACCAAGATTTTAACAAGGGCTCACTTAGCATGCTTTCGGAGCATGTAGAATGGCATATAAATAAAGCAACAAAATTATTACGATCATTATAATTATCATAATACGTCTTACTATAAATAGGCTACTCGAAGCATGAGATTTTTAAGCAACCTAACCTAACTAAAATCTGAAAAATAATTTTTAAATTTATTAGTGTCAGTTAGACATAAACATGCAGACCAATGACACAGGAAACGATATACAGAATACTCCAGTGTTTCCATAACTGTGCTCCTCGAGGCCTCGATAGTTGTTCCACGAGCTACTGGAAGAATTAACTAGTAGACCACCACTTCAATTCACCTCACTAAACAAGCAAAATATTTAAGAAATTTAAAAAAAAAGCTTATCTGAAGGGGAAAAAACTCCGTCCTTAAAACTCTATGTACATATAATGTACAAGTTATTTCCCTTATATGATCTCGAACAAAATAATTAATTACCAATAAATGACATCACAGACACCTTCACTGCCCTTAACATCCTTAAGAGGATTCTCGTTGCCTGTCTGTGAGGTCGGTTGTCATTATGCCATCAGCCGATATATAAACAGGCTATATTAATGTTGGGGAGCATACAGCAGTACCAGCCTTCAGCCAGTTCTCAATAATACTCTTCATTATGTTCAGGGCCTTAAAATAGTCTGTGATGTCATTGTCACAATCCCTTAGACCAGGGGTTCTCAGCCTGTGGGTCGCGACCAAGGGGGTCGATTGACCATTTGCCAGGGGTCGTATAACTAAGACCATCGAAACTATGGATGGTTATTATCTATTCTTCTATTGCTGTATGTGTGTGTGTGTGGGGGGGGGGTCGCGGCAGAGTGGGGTATTGTAATAAGGGGTCGCCGAACTTAAAAGGTTGAGAACCGCTGCCTTAGACTCATATCACGAAAGGGCCTATTGTAGTTTTTAGTTAAATTCCACCCTTTGTTGTGGTTGCTGAGAGCCGAAAAGGCAGCATGGAAACCTTCCAACCTTCTTCCGAATCAGAAACGCCCATTAGTAATGAACCATTGCTGAGAAGTACTCCCTTAGAGCACGTGAAAGGAAGCGAGTAGTGAGTTTTAAGGTCGCCCCGCCCCCGTGCAAGGACAACCCTAATGTCGGACACTGAACACTTTTAGGACACGAACCAGTTCTCTATCAAATCCTTGTGCCTCTCGTCCTTCATGCAAAACGCGACATTCATATAGAATGGGGTCCACTGTTTCTACGTTCTCCATGCAGTGGCGGCACCGTGTGTCGTAGTTCTCTCTGAACCGTCCGAAGTAAGCACCTATTGGACAGTGGGCTAGGACGGCCTGTTCCCCACGATAAAGCTTCCGCCACGCATCCTTTCGGCCTGGTCTAAAAATTAAATGAAATCATGGCTTTTATATAGCGCTACTTTCATGCTCAGAGCGCTTTGGTCCAATCTCATTTGTGGACCAGTGGGGGGAGTTGGTATCTAGGAGAAAGTTTTTTTTTACCGTGCTGCCTTTAGGCGCTCAGTAAACACAACTCTGCCAGAGTCGGGTGTCGAGCCTCGAGCCCCCTTCGTAGGTAGCCAAGCCAAGCTAAGTTCAAGCGCACTAAGCCTCTCGACCACGCCTGGCCTGGTCTACTCAACTACCTAGAGCTCACAGCCTTCTCCAATGCAACACTAGCACTACAATGAAGTTTTGTTCCTACCTAACGAAGCTCTACCACCTCTACCAGTGCCAGAGAATGAACATTTCTTCGTTTTTTCACATAAAAATAATTAGGTTGGTCCATGTCTAAAAAAAAAAAGCTGTTTTGCTTTAGAAATGACCTTAAAAGTATTCAAAACAAATTTCGATCCCCCCAAAAAATACACTCTAGTTAACGCTTTTATTTCATATTTTGTTATTTTTTATTATTTTTATTTCTTAACTAATTAATTCTGCTAAATTTTACATTATAACTTTAACAATTTGTTGTTTTTTAATATAAAATCTTTTATGGAGTATAGAATCCAAGATAGGAAGACATTTTATTTTATTTTATTTTCTGACTAAAAAAAAAGATTTTTAAAAAAGTTTACTCAACTTTTTACAAACCTTATATGAACTCACTCTGTCTGTTTGTCTGTCTGGCCAAAAGTTTGTACACGTGATTTCTCCGACACCCAATGTCTGATCAAGAGGAAGTTTTGCACAATTATTTCTTTTACCTGATAACACAAGAATCAATTTAAAAAAAATAACCAACTACTTATTTAAAAATTGGTAATAAATTACTTTGGTATCTCAAACAAGGGAAAGAAATAGTACTCGACTGGTATAAGCTTAGTTAGCCCCCTTTCCAAGGGAAAGAGATAGTACTTGATTGAAGTGGTGGTATAAGCTGAATTGATTGATTTTCGTTCGAGGCTTATTACAAATTTAATGACATGACTGAGCCAAACTAGTTGATACACTTAATATAAGATATTTTTTAAAATTATTTTTTTTTAATTTCTCTTGTTATTTTTTCAATGCTTAAACTGCGATTCGAATTTGGACGTACACACTATAGGTAGAGCAGCTATCTAGTTAACCACCAGATCATAATGATTCGATGTTGAAGCACCAACGTTTAAATCATAATGTGTACCTGTCCACGTCATCCACTGGGGTACCGTGACCACCAGGTCCGCAGAAGCACCCGTAGCCTAGATAGGCCAAGCAGCTGGAGTTCAACGTCTGTTCCATCTGATAACACAACAGGGCTATGCCGCGCTTGTGTATGCTGTGAGCGCCGTGCAGACCTGGCGAAATAGAAGAGTTGTGTCTGCCTAAACTGCACATTAATTAAGGACATTAATAAGCAATGCATTAAAATATTTGTGGTTCAAACTAGGGCTTGTATGAGTGAAGAACCGCACAATTAATAATAATAAAATAATGCGCAAATATGACTCCGAAGCAACCGCTCTGTGAGATTCGCCAATGGGAAGAAAAAACAGTCCACGGAAAATTTCAGGCTTTATTACATGGGGACAACATCGACAAGGCTGCTTCCTTAACATGGCTCAAAGCAGGTCATCTCTACCCTGAAACAGAAGGCTTTGTTACAGCAATACAGGACAGAGTAATCAGGACAAAAAATTACGAGAAGCATATCCTGAAACTCAATATTGTTGACAAATGCCGAAAATGTGGAAATGTGGGTGAGTCAATTGAACACATAATGGCAGGATGTCCAGCCCTATCAGAATCAGCCTACCTAGGTCGCCATAACCAAGTTGCAAAGCTAATACACCAACACTTGGCTTTGACGCACAATTTGATCGGTAAGGACACTCCCCCTTATTATAAACACTCGCCACAAGAGGTTCTCGAGTCTACGGACCATCTACTGTACTGGGATAGGCCTATTCTGACCGACAAAACGGTAGATTTCAATCGCCCTGATTCGCTGCTCACTGATAATAAAAGAAAAAACCGCTACAATTATCGACATCGCCGTACCACTATCTCATAATTTAAGAAAAACTGAGATAGAAAAACAAAGAAAATATGGGAACCTAGGCTTGGAGATTAAGCGTTTATGGACATTGTCCAAAACAACAATATACCCCATTGTTATATCAACCTAAGGGATAATAACAACTGACCTCAAAGGCACATTCAAGGCCCTTTACATTCCTGGGAATATCCTCGTTGCCTGTCATGGGGCGGTACTGCTGCAGACCTGCCACATGACCAGAAAATTTCTGAGTGGAAACTGATAAAAGGACTACAATGAATTTTGTTTCTCTTTAACGAAAATGGACCCTGGCAGCGCCAGAGAATGAATACTAGTTCCTTTCTGGCATAATAAAAATAATATAATTTATATACCGCTGTAAACAAAAAATATATCGGCCCAATATGTCTCAATACTGCAAAATGCATCTCCCTTTTTCTATGAAAAATTAATGATCACTAATTAATTAAATAACTAATTGGTTATTTCTTTTTATTTATGTATTGTCTTTGACAATGGATAATTAGCTTTAACCTGTACAAGATGTGTTCTCTCTCTCTCTTTCTCTCTTTCTCTCTCTGTCTCTCTCTCTCTCTCTTTGTCGCTCTCTCTCTCTTTCTCTCTCTCTCTCTTTCTCTCTGTCTCTCTCTCTCTCTCTTTGTCGCTCTCTCTCTCTCTCTTTCTCTCTCTCTTTCTCTCTCTCTCTCTTTCTCTCTCTTTTTCTCTCTCTCTCTCGCTCTCTCTCTCTTTGTCGCTCTCTCTCTCGCTCTCATACCAATAACAGTAAAAAGAACCACATGTTTACAAAGTCAGTCTGTCTTAATGTATGTCTATATAATTATTTTCACAGACACTAAAAATACTAGTTTATTTCATCCACAATCGAAACAATACATTTTAAAAAAAAATGATTTACCTGAAGTCATTCCCAAAATATTGAAAGAAATGACCAAAAATATTGCCACAATAGCCATAGATACGAAACTCATCTTTGATTCTGTGAAAAAAAAAAAAGCATTTTCAATAAATAAATTATGTGATACATATCGTATCGATACAGGAAATAAAGAAAAGTAAAAGGAATCGATGAGGGTTGATAGAAACAAAATATGTGATGGGGCTTAGTTGCAATCATAGAACGACTTTGTTTCATCTCGTAAAACACGTTTTCGTGTGACTTCTAAAATTCATTCCGGACGATTTTATTATTTCAATAATTAGGTATATTTCATTTTGATCTGAACTTAATTAATTGTTTGATATCAGGTCCCTTCATATGATTTACATGTTACATGTATTTCGATGCATTGACCTAGTTGTGCTATATTAAATTTAAACAGCACTAGTTTGTGTACAAAAGCTGCTCGCCCTAAATAACTGAACTAAAGGAAAAGTATATATGTAATATTTGGTATACAAATTTGGTAGAAATGTATATAAATTTTAGTTCTGGAATATAGAATAATTAAGTTATATTCTTTGTGTCTACTGACTGATGATTATGTATATTAATTTCTGTAAACCTTTCTAATCTGGATTGAAACAGTCTCTTTCTCTCTCTCTATTTTAATCTCTCTCTCTCTCTCTCTCTTTCACTGACTCATTTTATTTCTCCCTCTTTCTTAAAGTATCCTCAGTGCTATTAGAGCATAGAATGAGTTGCCTGAGCTAACCAGTGACTTGGCAGAATTTAGGTCATTGGATAATATGCATGACTGAATGCATGACGTGTGGGACGTAATCATCTTTTTTTTTGCAAGTAACGTCTGTATTATATAAGATAAGATCTGTAACTACCTTTTTTACACTCTCTACCTAGTTCTTACTCTCTCTTTCCCTCTCTCTCTCTCTCTAATATGTTCATATTTTCTTTCTAACTCTTTTCAAATCTCTTTCACTAACTTTTTACTTATTGTCTCCTCAACCATTAATCAATAATAGCTTACTCTCTCTCTCTTTGTTACTCTCTTTTTCTCTCTTTTTCTTTCTCTTTTTCTCTCTCTTTCTTTTTATCTTTCTCTCTCATTCCTTTTCTATCTTTCTATATATATATATATATGTCTTTTTCTCTCTCTCACTCCTTAGCTCTCTCTGTCTCTCTCTTTTACTATTTTTTTTTCTCTCTCTTTCTTTCTATCTTTCTCATTCATTTTCTCTCTTTTTCTCTTTTTCTATACATATCTTTTTCTCACTCTTTTTAGCTCTCTGTATCTCTCTTTCATTAGTACTATCTCTCTCTTTCTCTTTTCTGTCTTACTCTCTTTTTCTCTCTCTCTCTCTCTTTTCTGTCTCTCTTTATTTCTCTCTCTCTTTCTCTCCTTGTCTTCGTCTTTCTCTTCCTCCCTTTTCTCTGTCTCTCTCTCTAACTTTTTCTCCCTCTCTCTCTCTTTCTTTATTTATCTCTCACTCTTTCTCTCTCTCTATCTCTTTCTCTCTCTCTTTCCCTTTCTCTCTCTTTCTCTCTTCCTCTATATTTTTATCTCTCTTGTTCGCTCTCTTTCTTTCTCTCGTTCACTAGTTGTATCTTTCTCTCTGTCTCTCGCTCTTTCTCTCTCTCTCACTTTCTCTTTATTCACCATCTCTCATTAACTCTTTTTGTCTCTGATGACTAACGAATTAAATTAGTTATTTTAACAATGACTTACTCTGTACTAGATGCTGTTCAATTTAACACTGCAAGTTACAGATCTCTAGAGCTGCACACAAATTGTCGTCACAAAACCCAGAGATATTTGCTCATCTACTCTTTCTGAGTGAAACGCTAAAAACAGACAATTCGTCTTTATATAGGTACCCGATGGTAAGACAATACTGAGTTTAGTTTAAAAACATAACAACAAATAAATATTCAGGGTATAATTAGGGATACAATGCAAGGGAGCTGACCTGATAACAAACAGGATATTGTTTCAGGAGAGGTGAAAGTGTTTGAGGCGTGACGACGACCTGCGCTACATTAGACAGTCGAGGAGAAGATATATTTTGAAAACAACATGTGAAAACTCATTTGTACACACATTTGTACACACACTCGTACACACACTTGTACACACATTTGTACACACACTTGTACACACACTTAAACACATTGGACTTCTGTACTACGTTTTAAGGGAGCTCATTTCTTATAGGGACTTAAAAAGAAAAAGAAAATAATAATAATAAGAAGAAGAATCTTTATTATCCAAAATGAAATTTGTCTTTTGTGCATTCTACAAAACTATACACTATAACTATAGACAACCAAAATATACATTCACACCAGACTCACTCATAATTTACATGTGACAAAGTTTATATCAGATTTTTCTATTTAATGATTTGATTGCCAGGGGAACAAAAGAGTGTTTGTGTCTGTTTGTTTTTGCTATCGGTGTCTTGTATCTCTTTTGTGATGGTAAAATCACAAAATCCTGACCCAAAGGGTGATTTTTTTTATTTCTAGAATCTTTTTTATAAATGTTTTTCTCAAACAGCTGCCCAAATGTTTTTTTTTTTTGTTTTTTTTTGCCAAAGACTTTACCAACAGCATTTAGGATTCTATAAAGTTGTTTTTTTTTTAATTTTCAACGTTCAAATTGCCATATCAGGCAATGATTTTAAAACTTAAACTATAGCAGATATGAGTGTGATAAAACATTGCCAAGGCCTTTTCGCTAACATTAAATGAGGACATTTTCCTAAGTAATAGTAATCTTTGCTACCTTTGTTTTGCTGATCTAATCAGTATTTGCTATAAAATGTAATTTATTGTCTAATATAGTACCAAGGTATTTAAAAGTTTGCACTATTCCGATGGTCACTCAAGCTACAGAAACAATATCATTTTCCTTCTTTTCCCTACGAAAATCGATTATTATTAATTTAATTTTTCATTTAATAATAAAATAATATCTTTGAAGTATTTTTTTTAATGTGTTCTATTTCTCTGAAATACTTGTTTACGTCTGAGAAAGAAGAGCCGCAGCATCAGCGAATTTTGTGAAGGAGCACAAAGGACTATGGGATTGATCCAAACTATTGGCACTCGACCTACGTTGGTGAATTGAAGGCGATTGGTCGTTGTGCTGGCCACGTGACACCCACGTTACCTGTTGGCTAAAGAATTATGTGAGCTTTGCACCATCTGATTTCGTTGATCACAAGATCCTAAAATCGTACCGCCACTTTAACCAATCAGCTAGATATTGGTTAACTTGTTTTTACAGCGACATACTCAAATTTAGTACATGTTGTCTGTGAGTTACCAGATACGCTTGAGTAAACTCAACAGTTACACCAGTTCGTCTTCCACTGGGGGAGGGGGGAGATGCTAGCGGGAAAGGGAGGTAGACTTCTTATACACGACACTGGCAAAATGAACAAATAACTTATTTGTCAACGAAGAACGCCCTGGGGGCTGCAGGTCTGTGTTGACTTGCAGCCCCAGACAAGACAGTCAACAGGGCGGCGAGAACACTGCAAAAAAAAAACACAAACCTTCAAAGACAAATTTCGATCTGCTTTCACGATAATGTGAAACAGGTGTTTGAATTTAGTGAGGACCTCGTATAAACAGCTTAACCCTGATAATCAGCATCGGGGAGGGGGGGGTAGTGTCAGCATTTGGAACAGTGCTTGCGAACTTGGTTAAATTACACTAAATCTTGAGCGTAACGATACCTGACATAGTTAGGAATGGGAACTGTTTCAGACATGTTTTGTTTTTTGTTTTTTCAACATCAATTTTAATGGCCTAGTAACAGTGATAACGAACTTGGGTAAATTACACTAAATCTTGGGTGAAACAATATAAGTGTTAAATGAAAACTCGTTCAGACGTTGATGTTTTTTTCTACATCAGTTTTAAAGACAAATTTACAGTGATGATGAACCTAGGTAGAATGCACTAAATACTGAGTGTAACAATAATCCATAGATATGATTGATAAATTGTTCATTACTACTGAAGCAAGTAGTTTTTACAAAGCTTATATCAACTCAATCTTCCTCGCTGTTTGTCTGGTCAAAAGTTTGTACACGCTATTTCTCCCACACCCAATCTCGGATCAAGCTGAAATTTCGCACAATTATTTCTTTTACCTGACAACACAAGAATCCATTTTAAAAAAATAACCAAATAATTGATTAACTATTAGCAATAAATTATTTTGTTTGGTATCTCATAAAATGGAAAGAAATATTACTTGACTAAAGTGGTGGTATAAGCTGAATAAGTCCGACTCGTCTAGGGGTTATTACAAATTTAATTACATGACTGATCCAAACTAATCGATACACTTAGGCCCCGAATATAAGTTTTTTTTTCTACAAGAAACGCATAAAAAAAAGTTTTTTAAATATTTTTTTAAAATTTTGCTGGCTTGACGTTGCGACCGTAGCATGCTCAAATATTTGTATTGATCGTCCATAATCAGATATTTTTTCAACACCGTAGTCAATTGACCCCTATGGCGATAGCCGAGGACCACCATGAGTGATCAGTGTTAAGAAATATCAAACTATATAGGGTCATCTTATCTTTTTTTGTTAAGATTCATTGTGTGGTATAATCCATTAAGTGAAACAAATAGTTAAAACATCAGAAATTAATCAAGTTTTTATTGAGGTATAAATGATGCCATCATGAAGTACTCTGACACTACATCATTGTGTACCTTTAATATGCACAGGAATATCATCTTTGTGTATTGTAAATATCATCATTATGTATTGTTTGCTATCCATCTAGGTTCATTCTAGTAGAAACCAAAGTCTTAATCTCGCAGCAAACTGTATAATTAATTGTAAAAATTAGGAGCTATTTGGCCTTAGGCTGCTTAAAGCAAACTGCGCTATACTTTGACAGACCTCGAGATGCTCCATCATATTATACTGTGACACAATCAAATTAAACTGTGATGTCATCATATTGTACTGTGATACCATCATATTGAAATGTGATACCACCAAAATGTACTATGATACCATCATATTATACTGTGATACCATCAAATTAAACTATGATGCCATCATATTGTACTGTGATACCATCATATTGTAATGTGATACCACTAAAATGTACTATGACACCATCATATTATACTGTGATGCCATCATATTGTACTGTGATACCATCATATTGTAATGTGATACCACCAAAATGTACTATGATACCATCATATTATACTGTGATACCATCAAATTAAACTATGATGCCATCATATTGTACTGTGATACCATCATATTGTAATGTGATACCACTAAAATGTACTATGACACCATCATATTATACTGTGATGCCATCATATTGTACTGTGATACCATCATATTGTAATGTGATACCACCAAAATGTACTATGATACCATCATATTATACTGTAACACCATCAAATTAAACTGTGATGCCATCATATTGTACTGCGATACCATCATATTGTATTGCGATGCCACCATATTGTACTATGATACCATCATACTATACTGTGATGCCATCATATTGTACTGTGATACCATCATATTGTAATGTTATACCACCTAAAATGTACTATGATACCATCATATTATACTGTGACACCATCACATTAAACTGTGATGCCATCATATTGTACTGTGATACCATCATATTGTAATGTGATACCTATTATTAAACTGAGATACCATCATATTAAACTGTGATACCATCATATTGTAAAGTGATACCATCATATTGTAATGTGATACCACTAAAATGAACTATGATACCATCTTCACTAGGAAGACAGGGGACGGCTGCGGGCAGGATATGAACCGGGGACCATCGTGACCAACGAACTACAGTCCAGAGTGAATACCCGCTACGACCATGGACTTGTTATCGTGACATGGTGCATCGTTTGACCCTCGTTCATATTTAAAAGTGACCAGGTGTATGAATTTTTTAGTTAACTGACCAAAGCGTTGATTTAATAAGCTTTAAGTTCTAAATTAACTGATTATATCAAGACACGTGAATAATGTAGCTATGGTCAAGGTTTATCTGGCAACTTAACTCTCAACATCCGTTGATCCATTTGCTTGTAACGAGCAGCTTCTAGTAAGTTCCAGTGAGACTTGGAATGTTGTTCGCATAACGCAATTATTAAATATCGCTTTTTACTTTTTTTCCAGCTTTTTATTTCTACATATTACGATTCGAATATATGAACCTTTTCTATTTGCGTGTAATCGCACGTATTGTAGTCTTAATCCTCCATATAAAGAATGTTCATTTTGTTTATAAAACAGGTGTTCCGTATTTGAATATTTTATACCACAGCGCCTTCAAGTGTGTTACACAGATATAAAACTGTTTGATATATCGGAGGCACATTCCTCATCCCATATGCTAGGACAAATTTGTACAAACACTCCTTCTTCCCTAGTGCTATTAGAGCATGGAATGGGTTGCCTGAGCTAGCCAGGAAAACCAGTGACTCGGCAGAATTTAAGTCAACCTAAAGAAATGGACGGACCAGCCATTGAAAGAGGTTCTAACTAAGGTAAAAGACTATGAGGAATGGAGAAAGACGGTCGATGAATCTTACATGCTGACCCCATGATACAACAGACTAAAGGATAGGTATACAAGGCTTGTCTTTGATTCCGAAGTTTAGTGAGGAATGCAGTATTTCCCGTTGCTGCGCGGCCCCAGCTGTGACCTACATATTTTGCCACACCAAGGGCAAGCATAACTATTGTCCGCAGGTGGTCGATTTAGATTTTGTTTTCGCCTTCTGCGTCTGTCCTCGGCAGCGGATTTTCTTTTGGTCTCAAATGTGTATCCCGCGGACATTGTGAGTGACCTCCAGCTGTCTCGTTCTGAGGTAAAAGTAAAACACTGTTATCTCCCTTTGTCGCATTTACATTGAAACCATAACGGATATCTGTTTCCCATAGTTCGTAACGTATTTCGAACGATCGATCTATTCATGCCCAGATGCTACTGGGCTTCGCTATATGTAAGGAATTAGACATAAAAGCAATACAAATAATCACCAACGATGTGCTATATATAGAGTCTGTTTAATTGAACATTGCAAACAATTTGGTAAACATATTCTATAAACCAATTTCTTAACATAAAGTTTAAGTTTCCACTAAACTATTTACAAAATAATGACGTAGCGTCTTTAACGGAAAAACCCCGAGCCTATACTGTAGACTAGAGTATAATTAATTTATTAACTGTAATGAAACAGGAGAAGGGGGTATCTGGTAGGATGCCCTTGGTCTGATCAGCAAACTCATCTCCAGTCACGTTCAAATTAAAAAATATCTGGTCTACGTTGGTATTGGAAGTAAACAGTTCACAGGTAGTAGGTAGCCAGTCGCTTTATGCAGCAAAACAAACGTCCAAGAATAAATATTTTCTCGCTAAAAAAAACATAATATCTTTATAAAAAAAAAAGACCCTACTAAGAAGCACTAAAATGACCATTGGCTACTTTTAGTCGTTGAAGAGAATATCTTTTGCTTTATTGATCAGATGACCGTTTATGACTATATAAACATCTAAGTCACTAATCTAGTAAATAGACTACAATTCTTGAATATGCAAGTAGAATCTGGATAAATAAATTAGTGAACAACTAAATAGATGAACTACTAAATTAGTGAACTACGAAATTAGTGAACTACTAAATTAGTGAACTACTAAATTAGTGAACTATTACATTCTTGAGTATGCAACTAGAATCTGGATAAATAAATTAGTGAAGTACACCAAATTAGTGAACCATTAAATTAGTGAACTCTCAAATTAGTGAACTATTAAATTAGTGAACTCTCAAATTAGTGAACTATTAAATTAGTGAGCGGTAAAATAAAAGCAACACTAGATCTATAAGACCTTCATTTTATTAGGTCTGATAAAAGCAACCCTGCACTTAATCCGCCGGAGATTGATGACGAGAGCATTACATTATTATCGTGTATATTTAAAGAAATGTAAAAGATTTTTCCTTGTACAATTTTCGCCATCTGGAATGTGAATATTTAGTTGTGTGTCGTATACCTTATGGATAAATTTTAATGAACAGATTTATTTTTTTTGAGAGGGGCTTAAAAGAAGCATAAAATTTAACGGTTATCAGTTGCCATTTTCAGAGTAGATGATACTTTAAGCTATGAAAGATAAATCTGTCTATATTCAATTTTTGTTGTCTATTTGAAGGTTATTTATAAGGAAACCTTTAAACTGATTAGATCTAAGCATATGAACCCTTGGTGTATTTTAATCATTCAAAGACTTGTCCCTGACAGTGAAAACGAGGCTGAGCTCATCATATGTATTCTTACAACAGCTGTACTTCTCGTCCTTGACCGTCTGGCTAACAACCTGGACACTGTACTTCTCGCTCTGAAAGTACTCCAAGGGGTCGGCGCCCTCGGGGATGGAAAGCGTCACATCTTTGGTGGAGTGCGTCCACGACCCGGCCCTCAGTCGGCAAGTGGCGCCCTGAAAGTGGCGAAGGTTTTGACACTTGACCTTGACCTTTAGGCTGGGTACGAAGGTGACGGCTCCGTCGGATCCAACAACGACCCTGTCGGCCACCAGCAGATCCGGGTACGAGATACTGTTTAGGATGGTGAGGTCTGGAACCCAAACCAAACTCGCTGGCACGCTGATCTAAAAAAAAAAACCAAAAAAACAAAGCAGCAGGCAATAGTGTTAACTCTTTCTCTCCGTAATTATTTACCACATTTTGTTGGGAATCAACTTTGGTATCGTCAGTTAGGAGAAAAAGAGTTAATGTTACTGTTGGCTACGTTTATTAAAATGGGTGGCTGACTGGTCGTGCGGTTTGCGCGCTGGACTGTCGTTTGGATTTATCGATGGTCCTGGGTTCAAACCCAGCCCGCTCCCATCCCACGTCGTCCTGCGGGAGGTTTGGACTAGGAAGTAAACTATTCTTCAACTCGGAACATCCGAAATATGTCAAATAGTTTACAAACAAACAAAATAACTTGAACTATTGGTATTAACACATAAAACTGAATATCGCTGTGTCTTAACTCTTTCTCTCCGTAATCATTTACCACATTCTGGTGGGAATCAACGCTGGTATCGTCAGTTAGGAGAGAAAGAGTTAAGCTGATAAGGCTAAATGGAGGTAACACTCAACTAACGAAGTAACACAGGCGAAAAGGTTAAAAAAAAATAAAGGTAGCCGAAGCTGATAAACGATGTCAAACAGGCAGTTAAAAAATCGTCGAATGTCGTATCATCTTAATATCTACTTCAGAAACTAAAGTCGACCTTACTCTAGAGCAGGGGGTTCTCAACCTGTGGGTCACGACCCCCTTGGGTGTCGATTGACGATTTGCCAGGGGTCGCCTAAGACCAGCGAAAAAATGGGTTGTTTTGGTCTATTCTTCTATTGCTTTTTCGTTTCACTACCTAAATTCCCAGTCTTGTTTTTGAATAGCCACGTGACTGTCTCCAATGTCAACTTTCCCTTTCTAGGAAACGAATAACTTTTCGCGCTGAATTCCTAATAGTGCTATATAGCATTTGTCTTTTGTTTCTGTTTGATTAAAAGAGGGGAGATAATAGAAAAAACAAGTTGAAATTATATCGCTTTTTTTTTCCTTTATAATATATCCTCCTCCCCCCCCCCCCCAAAAAAAACAAAAACATAACGACTAATTTGTGAGCACTTTCAGCTCAAGGATTAATCTGGACGGTCCATAGTTTACAGTTTACATCAAGTTTAACTAACGTCTGGCAACATCCTTAAACAAATTACTAGACACTTAATTAAACCAGTGGCTACATCTTTAAACAAATTACTAAGCACCTAATTAAACCAGTGGCTACATCTTTAAACAAATTACTAGACCCCTAATTAAACCAGTGGCTACATCTTTAAACAAGAAAATTGATCAATGATTCACCTCGTGGCTACATCTTTAAACAAATTACTAGACCCCTAATTAAACCAGTGGCTACATCTTTAAACAAATTACTAGACATTTAATTAAACCAGTGGCTACATCTTTAAACAAGAAAATTGATCAATGATTCACCTCGTGGCTACATCTTTAAACAAGTTACTAGACCCCTAATTAAACCAGTGGCTACATCTTTAAACAAATTACTAAACACTTAATTAAACCAGTGGCTAAATCTTTAAACAAGATAATTGATCAATGATTCACCTCGTGGCTACATCTTTAAACAAATTACTAGACCCCTAATTAAACCAGTGGCTACATCTTTAAACAAATTACTAAACACTTAATTAAACCAGTGGCTAAATCTTTAAACAAGATAATTGATCAATGATTCACCTCGTGGCTACATCTTTAAACAAATTACTAGACCCCTAATTAAACCAGTGGCTACATCTTTAAACAAATTACTAAACACTTAATTAAACCAGTGGCTAAATCTTTAAACAAGATAATTGATCAATGATTCACCTCGTGGCTACATCTTTAAACAAATTACTAGACCCCTAATTAAACCAGTGGCTACATCTTTAAACAAATTACTAAACACTTAATTAAACCAGTGGCTATATCTTTAAACAAGATAATTGATCAATGATTCACCTCGTGGCTACATCTTTAAACAAATTACTAGACCCCTAATTAAACTAGTGGCTACACCTTTAAACAAATTACTAGACCCCTAATTAAACCAGTGGCTCTAACTTTAAACAAGGTAATTGATCAATGATTCGCCTCGTGACTACATCTTTAAACAAATTACTAGACCCCTAATTAAACTAGTGGCTACACCTTTAAACTAATTACTAGACCCCTAATTAAACCAGTGGCTCTAACTTTAAACTAGGTAATTGATCAATGATTCACCTCGTGGCTACATCTTTAAATAAATTACTAGACCCCTAATTAAACTAGTGGCTACACCATTAAACAAATTACTAAACCCCTAATTAAACCAGTGGCTTTAACTTTAAACAAGGTAATTGATCAATGATTCACCTCGTGGCTACATGATTAAACAAATTACTAGACCCCTAATTTAACTAGTAGCTATATCTATAATTAAGTTACTATACCCATAATTAAACTAGTGGCTACATCTTTAAACAAATTACTAGACCCCTAATCAAACTAGTGGCTACATCTTTAAACAAGGTAATTGATCAATGATTCACCTCGTAGCCACATCTTTAAACAAATTACTGGATTAGTGATTCACCTCGTGGCTACATCTTTAAACAAATTACTGGATTAGTGATTCACCTCGTGGCAAATTACTAGACCCCTAATTAAACTAGTGGCTACATCTTTAAACAAATTACTAGACCCCTAATTAAACTAGTGGCTACATCTTTTAACAAATTACTAGACCCCTAATTAAACTAGTGGCTACATCTTTAAACAAGTTACTAGACCCCTAATTAAACTAGTGGCTACATCTTTAAACAAGTTACTAGACCCCTAATTAAACTAGTGGCTACATCTTTAAACAAGTTACTAGACCCCTAATTAAACTAGTGGCTACATCTTTAAACAAGTTACTAGACCCCTAATTAAACTAGTGGCTACATCTTTAAACAAGTTACTAGACCCCTAATTAAACTAGTGGCTACATCTTTAAACAAGTTACTAGACCCCTAATTAAACTAGTGGCTACATCTTTAAACAAATTACTAGATCAATGATTCACCTCGTGGCTACATCCTTAAACAAATTACTAGATCGATGATTCACCTTCTGGCTACATCTTTAAACAAGTTACTAGCTCAATAATTCACCTCGTCAAACGTAGCCACATCTTCTTTCCAGCCAAACACCGGGACATTCCATCGCATGCCCAACCAAAGAGTCAGTTCCACCTGTTCTTCGTCCTCGTTGACGCCTTCGATGTTTAGCAGCTTCACGCTCAGAGAGACGTCCAGGGGCGTATCACTGTCTAGAGGAATGACGTTTGGATTGGTCGGCTCTATAAAACGTTTCAGTACATCAGCTCGCGTCATTAACCCTTGAGATGCTGAAAACACAAAATAACAAATCTAAAAGCCGCAACATATACAACAGCGTGACATTAACCCTTGAGATACTGAAAACACAAACACAACAAATCTATATGGTATAATATATCAGAGCGTGACATTAACCCTTGAGATGCTGGAAACACAAACACAACAAATCTATATGGTATAATATATCAGAGCGTGACATTAACCCTTGAGATGCTGAAAAAACAAAATAACATATCTATATACCACAATACACGACAGCGTGACATTAACCCTTGAGATACTGAAAACACAAACACAACAAATCTATATGGTATAATATATCAGAGCGTGACATTAACCCTAGAGAGTCTGGAAACACAAACATAACATATGTGTATCGTTTCAGCTGAACTAGGGCTTGAACTGAGCCAAACCGTTTTAGTAAGTCTCAACAGTGATTTGCAGCTTCGCCATCAACGGGTAGTAAAGAACAATACCTCACTGCCACGACGAAGGTCTGTACGTCAGACATGTAACGTGGCAACAAGCTATTGGTCTCCCCTGACATAGGTTCTCGGTTGCCACGCCAAGTTTCGGTGTTCAGGCCAAAACTTGGTCTCACTTGAAGTCATTGTCACTGATAAAATAGTAACCTTACAGTAAAAGTCATTGTCACTGATAAAATAGTAACCTTACAGTAAAAGTCATTGTCACTGATAAAATAGTAACCTTACAGTAAAAGTAAAGTTCCCCTTCCAGACCTTGCGATCTATAGCGCAGATGATGTAAAGGTCATCAGTTTCTTGTCCCCATGGTTAACGAGGGTGTCATGTGGCCAGCACAAAGACCAATCACCTTTAATTTTCCCCAACTAATGTGAGATACTCATTAGAGTTGGGTGGAATCAGAGGCGCCCTACAGATCCCGAATTAAAAATCCCATCTTCGCCAGGATTCGAACCCGGGACACTCCAGTTTAGAAGCCAAGCGCTTTAACACTCAGCCACCACGCCTCCAAGCCTCAGAATTTATGTAATATTTTCAATATGAAAGGTCACATAATGGTTACCTATGTTTATGGTCAGCATAAAACGTGGTCAGTACAACGGCCAAACATTGCCAAAAAGTGCCAGGCACGCAATAGTTGAAAGAAACCCCTAAACGTCCTAAAAATTCTCTGTTTGAAAATCTATCCTTCATTCGGATTCGAACTTTAATCTCTAAATTTGCCAGCTCTATGATTTATCACCTTGGCACTTCGCAAGCTAAGCTAAAAAAAAAGTATACTAACCGCTGACACCAATAGTTAATAGCACCAAAATACACAAAAGGATGGCCATCTTTTAGAACTCAAATGTCTGTCAGAGAGTTGATCACCGGTTACTAGCCTCAAGCTAGCGTAAGCAGTTGGTAAATATACACACGCTCACACACACTAGCGCACACACATGCTCACACACACACTCACACACACGCGCGCATACACACGCTCACACACACACGCGTACATACGCTCACACACACACGCGCGCACACACGCTCACACACACACACACACGCACACACACATACACGCTCACACACACACATACACGCTCACACACATACACGCTCACATACACACACATATACGCTCACACACACACACGCTCACACACATACACGCTCACACACACATATACACGCCCACACACACACACACAAGCTCACACACACACACACATCCATCAACGATGAGGTTTCAAAAAAAACATAAATGCCACATGCATTTCGGGGAACTATTTTCTTGTCGCAGACGACAAGCAGGGATACAAGTGTGATTATGTTTTTATAGGTCAAAATTGTGGAACTGGTAAGCCTGTCGCAGTGGTATATAAATGGTGGCCTTAAATGATATAGAATAATAAAAACAAAACAAAAAAACAACAAAAAACTAAACATCGAAAAAATAAAATTACGTAATTTATTTAAAAAAAAAAAACCTAGTGTACTCCAACAATACCAGTGGGAACAGGTTCAGCGTTTTTTTTTTCTCTTAAAAATGTCCCCATTAAACGGAGGCATAATGCGGCAGCCTAGTTTACCAATACCTTAGGCCGGCCCTGAAGGGGGTAAAGTTCACCAGTTACTGTTTGGGAGAAAAAAAATTGTGCTGACCCAAATATGCACTCGAGAAAATAATCATAACTAAAATACCAACTTCTGATCATGCGATCTAAAGGGCTGATGGTGCAAGGGTCAACTTTATATTTGATCAAAGCATATTGATGGGGGAGGGGGTGTCACGGGGCTACCTCAACGACCAGACGCCTTTAGTTTGAGATATATGCATTACAGGTTGGTGGACTCAATGGCATCCTCAAAATGCTACATTTAAAAATCCGAGTGTTCACCAAAGTTCGAATCCCGGAACACCCCGGTTGTGACACCAAGAGATTTACTATTTGTAATGAAATGATAACGACTAGAATACCAATACCATGGCTTTATTCGACAAAATTAGACTATAGTAAACAGTGAATGAAACCAGCACGTCTGGCATATCACTGATGCAGTCTATACACACACACACACTGGACATGAAACACACACAATGGCCATGACCTTCAGACACGCTGGACGCACGCAGAAAATCAACTCAGTTACACTACACCACTCAAGCCAGCAAGCCTTAATTAGGATATATGTGTTATAGACTTGTGATAATAGGGCCTATATGTCAGCGTATCTTGAGCAGTTGATGTAAAGGTCATCTGTTTCTGTGGTCCGCAGTTAATGAGGGTGCCATGTGGTCGGCACAACGTTCAATCGCATTTACTTTACCCCAACTAATGTCAGGCGCTCTAAGGATCCCAAAACTAAAATCCCAGTCTTTCCCAGGATTCGAACTCAGAACCCCTCGATTCGGATATTAAGCGCTATACCACTCCGCCACCGCGCCTCAAAGAACATAATATCCAAACACTTTAATTTATGGATTGAACAAGAAGAGTTTCATGAGCAGGATTTAATATTTACCAAGCTTATATCAGCTCACTCTGTCTGTTAAAAAGTATGTACACGTTATTTCTCCCACATCAATTCTCGGATCAAGCTGAAACTTGTCACAATTATTCATTGACATAGACAAGACATGAATAAATTTAAAAAAAGTAACCAATTAGACAAATACTTACTGGTAATTCATTATTTTGTTTAAAAGCATCAAAGGAAACTAATTCTCAAGAAAGAATGAAAAGGTATGGGAATCAATTTCTTCGGTGCTCCATGAATATAACTAATTCATTGTTGTTTTTAAATTATATTTCACTTATATGCATACTAAATAGATTTTTATCTTTAAAAAAAAAAGTAATTTTTTTTTTTTGTAAATGTAATAGCTAGTATGACAGAACTTAATTAACTCAGCAATACAGATGTAAGAAAAAAAAAGTTGTTTTTTTTTGACACAAGATCTAAAACCGTTTTCAAAAGATATATACATTATTTTAGTTTAAACACATTTATGCTCATATTTTTCTAGAAAAATGGACGTTTAACATGTACACCCTACATATTGGGTAGGGATAAAAATGTGACATTAAATTGATTTACAGATTACCATTCATACAAAATATATAGAACATGTATATATAACACATAATTATACGTAACTAAATTAAGGCTGTAAATTTAGAAAACAATATAATTGTATTAATGTTAAAAAGCTATTTTTTTAATGTCATGTAACCTAAACCAGTTCAAGGTTAGGTTCCTGGTCATTTCATCCCTGGTCACTTCAACCCCGGTCATTTCATCTCCTGTCACTTCATCTTTGGTCATTTCATCCCCGGTCACTTCATCCCCGGTCACTACATCTTTGGTCATTTCATCCCCGGTCACTTCATTTTTGGTCATTTCATCCCCGGTCACTTCATCTTTGGTCATTTCATCCCCGGTCACTTCATCTTTGGTCATTTCATTCCGGTCACTTCATCCCCGGTCACTACATCTTTGGTCATTTCATCCCCGGTCACTTCATCTTTGGTCATTTCATTTCCCCGGTCACTGATTGCCCTGGTCTTTTCCTCCTCTAATAATTGCAAAAGTAGGATACCAAGAATATTTCACTTAGTTTTATTTACCTGAAACATCATATTAAAAAGTCAATGTCATTGAAAATATATATATATATATATTGTCACAGCTTTCCTATTATATAGCTCTATCTACTTATAACTCGATAGAATCTACCTTAGGTCTCGCTACGGTCTCTAGGTGTCCCTGGTTCAGCCTTAGTTAACGAAATAGAACAATGAAACCACTAGATCAAACACATAAACTTTAATCAGCTTTACTGCATATCACACAAAAGCTAAACTCTGTCTAACAACCAACACATATACATATTGTTACGAATCTCACTATCCAGGCTCTCTGCAAACTGCACCATACACCACCAACTTAAAGAACTTGAAAACTCAGGGCTCCAAAGTAACGTAACACTTTAATAGTTGAATAAATAACAGCCAATACTGTACTATTGGCAACACGTACACTGTACAAATATCTCGCCGATAACACCGTTCCGCCGTATCAACTCTTGCACTGGCCTCTCCGTCTCGTTCCGGGCTTGCACTGGGTTCAACAGTTCAGGACTGACTTCACACACTGGGCTCGTTGTGTCGGACTCGATCGCAGACCAAGATCAAGAAGCCGTTCCTCTTGACTGTACTTGACAGTTGACACTCGTCTCGGCTGACCGTCGTAACTCGTCACGGTTGACCGCTCGTCTAGCGCTGGCCTGGGGTCGATTTGCGTCGGCTGACTACACTCACACCACCACCCCCCATCTGTGCCACCACCAGGTTTATAACAATATATATATATATATATATATACATGTATATATATATAGATATAGATATAGATATAGATATAGAGCTAATGCAGAAATTGTTTTTAGGTACAGAAGACGACCCATCAATTCGTATTGCTGTAAAGCGTTTGTAATTTCTAGGCCAATGCTGTACACTTCTTTCTTCTTTATTCAAAGCCACAATTTATAACCTAAAACTTATAACCGGGATTAAAATTTCTATAGGTGATATTACTCATGTCCAGAGGAGAGTCGAAGTCAGCGTTTATTAGAATAAAAATGGTGCCACCAAATTCAGGAAAGACGGATCGACAAATAAAGATAGCCTTCCACGAGATAAATAATCAACGGCAAGATCAGAAGTACTCTATTCGTTCTCCTCTCTCGAAAGATTTCCTCTACTTCCGCCTTACCTTGACCTTAGATCATTACACCATTACGGCATGCAATATGCGCAGGATGCCGGAGATACTACTCTAAAAGTATAAACTTGAAAGAAAAATATAAAAATACTTAAAAACAAAAAGCTTTTACTAAGCGTACTCGTGTCAGTTAGTTTGGAACAGTGATGTAATTAAATTTGTAATAGATCTAGACTAACTATTTAAAAAAGCATTTATAATAGCCTAATTTAAAAGGGGACTAATTGAGCGCATACCACCACTTCAGTCAAGTACTATTTCTTTCCCTTGTTTGAGACACCAAACAAGGTCATTAACTACCAATAGTGGTCGAGAGGCTAAGTTCAGCTGAACTTGGCTTGGCTACCTACGAATGGGGCTCGAGGTTCGACACGCGACTCGGGCAGAGTTGTGTTTACTGAGCGCCTGAAGGCAGCATGGAAAAACCTTCTCCTAGATACCCCCCCCCCCTTACTGGACAAAAACTGAGATGGCACCAAAGCGCTCTGAGCATGCTATAAGCATGAAAGTAGCGCTATATAAAAGCCATAATTTATTTATAATTTATTTGATATAGATTTTTGCAAAGCTTATATCAACTCTGTTTATCTGACTGTCTGCTAAAAAAGTTTGAACATGTTTTTTTTTCCCTATTTCCCAGTCTCGGATCAAGTTTAAACTTTACGTAATTATTCGTTTTACCTGACAAGACATGAATCCATCAAAACAAAATTAGCGTATTAGTTAATTAATTACTTAGCACTGTGCCTCCTCGTATGGCTGGTGAGAACCATGAGGGCCCGGAATGTTCGGCAGCTGGTGCTTGTGTCTTTGTCTTTGATTTTTGTTTTCTCTGAAGCTTTTCTTCAGCCAGCGCTGGTCTCTTTGTCCTTTCCGATTTGTGCGCCAGTTTTCACAGCATCATGACGTCACCGTTGGATCACAGCATCATGACGTCACCGTTGGATCACAGCATCATGACGTCACTGTTGGTTCTAAAGTTAGATTTTGCCATTCAATCAAATAGATACGACTTGTATTTCCACCTCTGACATACGCGCATGCGCACAAGGCGTTGATGTCGGTGCTTTAGTCTCACGTAGTTGTCACTGGTCGAGGTGTCCTGACCTCACCTAAAGGTTAAAGGTTGGGGCACTCACGATGTGACATGTTGAATGCGCATGCTTAAATCTGACATTTAGCCTCGGCTACAAAACGGCGACCTAAATATTTTTTTAAATTTAAATTTGATGTAACGATTTTGTTTTGGAGAGTAGTTTTGTCTCCACAAATCACGAGACCTACGCGAGTTCAGAAGTGTCTCTATGGCTCTACATCAGCGGTTCTCAACTTTTTATGCTCGGCGACCCCTTTTTACAATCCACTACTCTGACGCGACCCCCCCCCCCTTTCACACACACACACACATACAGCAATAGAGGAGTAGACAATTTTCGATGGTCTTAGGCGACCCCTGGCAAATCGTTATTTGACCCCCAAGGGGGTCGCGACCCACAGGTTGAGAACCCCTGCTCTACCTAAAAACACTGAAGAAACACAGTGTTGAATATATTTTCTATCAGTTTAACTCTTTCAAACTCAGCTCAATAATACAACAAGAAAAATATTTTTAAAAAAATTATTACTTTTTAAAACAATAAAAATCTTATATTAAGTGTAATTGTATTAATTAGTTTTGGTAAATCTTGTTATTACATGTAAGGTTGACCTAGACATATCAATCTGTGTATTTTTACCATTTTTAAAAATTTTTTTTTAGCTTTCTCAATGCGTAAAAAAAATGTTTGTAAAATGTTTTACATGTTTCGGATGTTCCTTCAGAGTTGAAGATAGTTTACTTCCTAGTCCAAACCTCCTGCAGGACGACGGGGGATGGGAGCGGCCAGGGTTTGAACCCTCGACCGTCGATAAATCCGAACGACAGTCCAGCGCGCAAACCGCACGACCAGGCAGCGTTACGAGCCTATCACTAGTCTGGACCAGTTGTGAAAGGGGGAGGAAAGAAGGGGGTATCTTGGTGAATGTTTACATAATCGTTTTTTAAATGCATGAAAAAAATTTCACTCAGGTCTTCGGATTCCTCAAGGGAACTAATTCACTTATACCACCACATCTGTCAAGTACGATTTCTTCCTCTAGTTCAAGATACATCAAAGAAAATAATTAATTAATAAAGGTTAATTAACTAATTGTTGTTTTTTTTGTATTAATTCTTGTGTTGTCAGGTAGAAGAAACGGGCGAAATTGTATATATATATATAAAATATATAGTTTGTCCATCTTGGTTCGATGATGACCACTTTGTCATCCAGGGGGGCTGAGGGCTTTGCACTGGGGTTCTATGCCTCCTCATGTGGCTGGTGAGACCGGAATGTTCGCCAGCACACTGGGCAGGTTTTTCCAGCTGGAGCTAGTGTTGTGGGCCTTGCTTTTCTTCTCTGGCGTTTTTTTTTCTGCCAGCGTTGTTCTCTTTTCCTCAGCAACCTGTGCGCCAGTTTTCACAGCGCGACGCCATGATGCTCTGTCATGTGCCTCTGGCTCCCAGGTGCCTGGGTCTATGCTGAACACCTTCAGAGAAGCTTTGAGGGTGTCCCTGAAGCGCTTTCTTTGACCACCTTGCAAGCCTTTCCTTCGCTTAGTCACAGAGATATACTTAACACGTGACAAACATAAATGATACAGATTGAATTCAATCCGACTTAAGAAGATAAAATGACTTCTATTCAATAATAATATACTGCAACTTCTTGGTAGCTACACAAAGATACTCCACTGTTTTGACCTATAGTTACTAGTGCTGAGGTTTCAACAAAATAAAATGTCACTTGCATTTGTCGGGAAAAAAAATTCTTGTCGCAGACGACACAGACGAATGCAAATCTGATAAGGTTATGGGTCAACAAAGCGCTCTAGAGTGACCTTCCTAATTTACATGTTGTGACGACAACCTTTCCTATTATTTTTTTTAGTGCTTTTGGAAACAAATAAATTCGAACATGTGATCTGATAGAAGGAACATCTGATTGAGAGAAATGGCCCTATTAAGTTCAAATGAATGCTTTTTACATTAAGAATTAATTATTTTGCAAAAATGCAGGGGCCCCTAAGGAGGTCAAGCCCCCCTCAAATGGTGGATATTTAATAACTGCACCCCTGGTTATGACCTCTGGCATTGATGTAATTTATACTTCTTATATTATGATGTTATGTTTGATTATGCATCTTTAAGCAAACTTTCAAGGTTAAAAGTTTATGGTTTGGATATCGTTTTTTAATTTATTTTTTAAAAATCTGTTTTTCTCATGACGGGCTCCATAAGTTTTTAACGCTCACCATCTTGTTCCATGCCAACCCAACACTTTCAACACAGTTCTTCACAGCATCACATAAATACTGGTCTGAGTTTGTGTTCAAACTTTTTTCCAGACAGACAGACGGACGTAGCAACTTGATAAAAGTTTGTTGTCACTGTATTGTTTTTTACATCCTTAAAGCTTTGAGCAGCATCCAGTCAGAAAAATCAAGAGAGACTCATTAGAGAACAAGAAAAGTTTTCATTGTCTAACAAAAATTTCATTTCTCTACTTAAAATGTGATCTACATTCTAGCTAAATTATTTTCTTGTATCTTGTGGGAAGCGTGGTCGAGAGGCCAAGTGCGCTTGAACTTGGCTTGGCCTAGCTACTTAGAAGGGGGCTCGAGGTTCGACTCGGGCAGAGTTGTATTTACTGAGCACCTAAAGGCAGCACGGAAAACCAACTTCTAGATACCCCCTCCCCCCAACTGGTCCACAAATGAGATTGGACCAAAAGCGCTCTGAGCATGCTATAAGCATGAAAGTAGCGCTATATAAAAGCTATAATAATAATAATATCTTTTGTCGATAAATATTACCATCGGTCCTCCAATCTCTAGCCGTAGGTAACAATTTTTCGCGGCTAAAACCACGAATGCCACCATATTTGTTTTATAAGTTAAAAGTAAAGTTTCCCCTTTCAGACCTTGCGATCTATGGGTCAGATGATGTTAAGGTCATCTGTTTCTATGGCCAAAGGTTAACGAGCAGGGTGTGATGTAGCCAGCACAACGACCAACCGCCTTTACTTTTCCTAAGTAAAGTCAGGTACCCATTAGAGCTGGTTGGACTCAGGGGCTCCATAAAAATCCCGAATTTGAAAATTGAAGTATTCACCGAGATTCGAACTCAGGACCCCAGGTTCGGAAGCCAAGCGCTTAACCACTCAGCCACCGCGCCCCTATATTTGTTTTATAATGCTGTTTGTATGTTGTTGTTTCTGATAAAACAATGTTGGCTTATTATCATGTTCCACAAACAAATAAAGATACTTTCACTTTTAAAGGTAGATTCAGAGTCTCATTTCATAAACTCAAAAAAAAAAAAAAAAAAAAAACATCAGAGCAATAGAGAGGGCCCTACCGAAGGTAAAGATACATTTTCAACTTTTTTTTTTAAAAGGAGCGATTTTCTACACTTTGTGCTGACAATTCTGCGGGCCGGAAGTACCCACGTTGCAGGCCGGTTCTGGTCCGCTGGCCGTATTTTGGTTATCATTGATTTATGTCAATGTCTTTAAGATTAGGGATGAGTGCAGTGTTTCACATGACTACGCAGACCCAGTAGCGACCTGAATATTTTCCCGAATTTCGTGCAGACAAAGCCGTTGTCCGCTGGCGGTCTGTTTAAGTTTTCTTTCCGTCTTCCGGTCTTTAATAATGGCTTTTCTTAGAGTCTCAAATATTGTCCCGCAGCCTTTGTGAGAGCTCTACAAATGTCTGTCTCAGAGGCCATCTGCTGACAACTACTTTCATCTATGCCAGTGAGGGCAAAATGGCGCATGAGCTACTCTTTATTGCACTTAGGTCGGGTAAATAGTGGTGCATTTACATAATGTTTCTTTAAAGTCATTAAGCCATGTAACTTCATGGCGTTAAAAAAGACTTTGTCTATGTAAACATATTATTTGTAAATATAAATTTAATTCTAATTAAATGTATAAATACATAAATAACGTAATAATTTTATGGTTGCAATGTTTTTTAAAAATAGTTTGAGACAGTTTGAGTTAAAAACAAATTGATTATAGAAGAAAAAAAACACAGTTTTGTTAATATATATATTACATCTTTACATTACTTTACATTACATTATACTTTGCATTAATTTACATTGCATTATACTTACATTACTTTACATTACATGATACTTTACATTACTTAACATTACATTATACTTTACATTAATTTACATTACATTATATTTTACATTACTTTACATTACATTATACTTTACATTACTTTACATTACATTATACTTTACATTACTTTACATTACATTATACTTTACATTACTTTATATTACATTATACTTTACATTACTTTACATTGCATTATACCATTACTTTACATTACATTATACTTTACATTACTTTACATTACATTATACTTTACATTACTTTACATTACATTATACTTTACATTACTTTATATTACATTATACTTTACATTACTTTACATTGCATTATACTTTACATTACTATACATTACATTATACATTACATTACTTTACATTACAATATACTTTACATTACTTTACATTACATTATACTTTACATTACTTTATATTACATTATACTTTACATTACTTTACATTGCATTATACTTTACATTACTTTACATTACATAATACTTTACATTACATTATACTTTACATTATACTTTACATTACTTTACATTACATTATACTTTACATTACTTTACATTACATTATACTTTAAATTACTTTACATTACATTATACTTTACATTACTTTACATTACATTTTACATTACAATACTTTACATTACATTATACTAAACATTACTTTAAATTACATTATACTTTACAATACTTGACATTACATTATACTTTACATTACTTCACATTACATTCTACTTAACATTACTTTACATTACTTTACATAACATTATACTTTACATTACTTTACATTACTTTACATTACATTATACTTTACATTACTTTACATTACATTATACTTCACATTACTTTACATTAATTTACTCTATTGAAAAATTTGAATTATAAAAAAATACGTAAAATGCCAGTTTCTATGACAAAACAAAGTATATCTATTATAATCTGCTTTTCCATTAAAAAATCCACAAAAAATAAAGGATTACCAATGTTAACAATTGACAGAACTTGACCTGAGATATATGTGTGGACGTTATTGTCACTCCAAACAAGGGCTCCACGGTCACATGAAAAAGAGTTCTACGAAATGAGCCATAGTCGTTTTTCATTTTTGTTTACAAATTATGACAAAAGAAAAAAAAAAGCTCTTACTGGGATTTGAACCTGCTATTTTAGGTTCTATCGGCTGATGCACTAGTAAACCGCGAAACAGCTTATGTAAATTTAGAATATTTTTGTTCATTAAACATAATTTTCAATAGCTTTCAAAGATGTAAATCTACAAATACAATAAACACTTTTCTACAAATATTGTTTCAAACTACAAATTACCATATTAAATGAAACATTTTCTGTGGCTTAAAACAGTATTTAAAAAAGAAAATATAGTGTATAATACAAAATACTCGAGTTGACCTTTGCGATTTAAATTTTAGTAAATTCTATACAAATTAAAAATAGATGACATCTTTTCCAAGAGTTATCTTTCTTTCAGTAGTTGACCTTTCCGTTTTAAATTTCCGTAGTACAATGACAAAGAGAACTCTGTAGATGTTTATATAACAAAATTTTGAATATTTTTGAACAAAAAAAAACTTTTATCAAAATGAAATGTCAAAGTGGTGTAAAAATAATAATACGTTCATATGTTTCTATATTTAAAAAAATTACACACAAAAAATATTAATATTTCTCTTTTTGAATAAAATTTTAACATTTTTATTTTGCACATTTCTATGTAAAACCAAAATTACTTTTAATGCCTTATTTATATAAATAGAAAACGTTAATAGCGTCTTTGTCAATGATATTTCATAAAAACAAAAAAAAAAAGATTCCCAAATTTTAATTTTTCCCCAAAAATTAGGCTTTATTAGTTTGACCCAGACATGCACATAAACAGGAAACTGTGACATCTGTCGTGTCATAACGTTTTCAAAAAGTGAAAAATGAACACACATTTCATTCAAGAAAATAAAAATATTTTGTATTATCAGCTCACCGTGTGTCTAATACAAATTTGAACACGTTATTTATCCAACTTCCCATTTTCGTATCAAGCTAAAATTTTAATTAATTATTTATTTTCAAAGAAAAACACGAGTTTATTTAAAGGAATGAACAAACTATTTTAATTAAATTAATAACATAATAACTTTTGTTTGATTTTTAAAAAAAAGGGAAATTATTCTTTTATTATAGAAATATATGGATGTCAATGTGGAGGTTTTCCCCCTTACTGAAACTTGGTTGTTTTTTTTTTTAATTATTTTTTTTTATTCTGCTTGTCATTAGAAAATGACCTTGCTGTGTTAAGATAATTGTGTCATTTTCATCGTTTTCTTTTGACATTTTGCATCATTTTTGTATATTGGGGGTTTTCTTTGCTGGAAACAACGTCAATGATACCGTGCCGAAAGCAATTGCGTTATTGAACCGGGAAAGCTAAATAATGTTGAATTTAAATGTTGAAACTTGAAGAGAATTAAACAGATGTTCTATTTCTCACAATCGATTTAACACGCCAACGTGCTTGGTGTATAAAAAATGTTCCGGCTGTAATGTAAAGCTATCTACTTTCTCATATTAAAACAATCAAATAAAGCCATGTTTCAACCACAAAATGTGTCAAAATTCGCTTTGCTATAAGTAAAAATTAAAAAATGTGTCATGTAAAGAAGATTTTGAATAAAACTATTAGCATTTCTTACATGTTAAGCTTTGCAAAGGCTCTAAAACCATTTTTCGTGTATTTGAAACATAAAATTGAATTTTCTTTATTATGAAGTAATTAAAGGGGAAGTATCCCTGAAAATCTTATTTTTGTTATTTCTGAAGCTAGGCCTTTGAAATTTGTTATGGTAACATATAATGATATTCTAAAATAAATATTGCTACAAAAAAGTTTTTTGAATGATGGTTGCCATGGTAACGGCGGCCATTTTGTTTATTGTATACAAATTAAAAGTCTGAATTTTGTAAAAACTATTGATCAGAAATACATGAAATTGAATTAGAAGATAAGAAAAAAGGATCCTC
Organism: Biomphalaria glabrata; assembly: GCF_947242115.1. NCBI lineage: Eukaryota > Metazoa > Mollusca > Gastropoda > Planorbidae > Biomphalaria > Biomphalaria glabrata. Next base: position 1,394,029 of record NC_074717.1, on the reverse strand, counting down.
TAAATTGATACAACGTCAGGATTAAGGATTTAAGTATGTTAAATTTTTAAAAAATTTTTGAATTTTTTGTATTTTTTAGACCTAAAAAAACAGGATAAATATTAATTAAAAATATTTTAAAAAAAAAAGTAAATAAAATATTGAAAAAAAATCATTTTACGAGTAACGTTAATGATGTCCTTAAGAAGTGTTTCAAATTTCATCAAAATCTATCTAGTAGTTTAGGAGAAATTTTTAGTAAAGCACAATGACATGTGCAAAAACTAACATTTTGAGAAAAAAAAATGAGTTTAAAGTATAAATTTTATTAAGATTTTGTCTCATAGACCTTACAAAAACATTTTTAAAAACATGTTTTAGACACAGATTTAAGCAATAAAAATGATTGTAATGTAAAGAAAAATGATTGATCTACTTAATTATGTTGTTAGTTAAAAATCGATATCCTAGACCTAAAACTCAATTTTCTCTAGGGATACCTCCCTAGTGCATCATCTGAAAGCCATCTCATGTTGAGGGATTTCTATCCTTTTTCTATGGGGAGCTAGCACCTTCTACCAAGCGCGTCCTCAGGTTGCGGATAGAAAAAAGTCCCTTAGATGTAAGAGTTAGCTGTGAATAGCAAATAAACAGTTGTGGACCAACTGGTTTACAGTTATGGAAGATGAGGTGAAGTATTCCAGTGGTTAGAATATTTACTAAAAACATCTCAGAAATTCAGGGAAATGATTGCAAAATGCGAGTATAGGGCGCTCTATTTCCAAACCCGGGTAAATGAAACTCGTTAGCTAGGGATAGCACTTCATCTAGGAGAGAAAACTCCGAAAATAAACACCTGCAGCCTTGCAGATGATCTTGGATGATTATAGGTTATGGGAGCAAGGGGCTTCTAGTAGCACATATTTAGATATTAATTTATACATATATAAATAAATATTTAAAGTATCGTCATTTTTTTGGTTATCTAAAATAAAGTTTTTCAATTTTTTTTAAAAGTGATGACAAAAAAAAAATGCTCTTACTAGGATTTGAACCTGCTATTTTAGGTTCTATAGGCTGATGCTCTAGTAAACAGCCAAACAACTTATGTTAACTTAGAATATTTTTGTTAATTAAACATAATTTTCGATAGCTTTCAAAGATGTAAATCTACAATAACAATAAACTTTTTTCTACAAATATTGTTTCAAACTACAAATTACCATATTAAATGAAACATTTTCTGTGGCTTAAAACAGTATTTAAAAAAGAAAATATAGTGTATAATACAAAATACTCGAGTTGACCTTTGCGATTTAAATTTTAGTAAATTCTATACAAATTAAAAATAGATGACATCTTTTCCAAGAGTTATCTTTCTTTCAGTAGTTGACCTTTCCGTTTTAAATTTCCGTAGTACAATGACAAAGAGAACTCTGTAGATGTTTATATAACAAAATTTTGAATATTTTTGAACAAAAAAAAACTTTTATCAAAATGAAATGTCAAAGTGGTGTAAAAATAATAATACGTTCATATGTTTCTATATTTAAAAAAATTACACACAAAAAATATTAATATTTCTCTTTTTGAATAAAATTTTAACATTTTTATTTTGCACATTTCTATGTAAAACCAAAATTACTTTTAATGCCTTATTTATATAAATAGAAAACGTTAATAGCGTCTTTGTCAATGATATTTCATAAAAACAAAAAAAAAAAGATTCCCAAATTTTAATTTTTCCCCAAAAATTAGGCTTT